>NC_044905.1:101729633-102029633 GCF_001633185.2 Quercus lobata | reverse complement strand
TATGAATACAACAAAATATCACAACGTTTTCAGAATACCTCTATTTTCAACCATGAAGGATCCCAGTCCTATATTATTTTTTATCTTATTTTGACCTATAACTTACACCTCAATAGTTGTGAATATATTATAATAACAACAAAATGTCAAATTTTTAGTTATGCTAGATCTTGGTATGATATTTTATTATTTTATTTTATTTTATTTTAACCCATAAGGAATTGACACATGCGTCACAACATTTTCACAATATCTCTATGTATACATTGTACTTACAATGTAAATTTATATCGTAGACACAAAAAAATTGGCAAATTTTGTACACATTTACAAAATTTGTACAATATTTACCATTTTTTGTGCAAATGTGTATAATATTAATCACTTTTGTGTATTTACAATGTAAACTTGCATTTCAAGTACAAAGTAAACATATAAAGATCTTAAATAAACAAAAAACAAAAAACAAAAACAAATCTCAAACCAACTGGCATACTTGAAGGAAGGAAAAAAAAAAAAAAACAAAACAAAACAAAACACACACACACACACACACACACACACACTTTAGGCACTATAGAAATTAATGTTAAAATGTTGTGGACTTAACATTTTTTTTTATTTGATATATAAGAAACTGAGATCTCAACAATTGTGAAAATATTGTGATAACAATAAGTGTTGTAACATTTTCTCAAAACATTTATTTTTAGTTATGGTTGGTTACACTCTCATATTTTATTATTTTATTTCAACTTGTAAGAAATTGACATGTCAATAATTATGAAAATATTGTGAAATTTATTGTGTCATATAACAATATATATACCAGCTTTCATAAATATTTATTAAAAAAAAAAAAAACAAACAAACAAACCGATTACTAGAGGGGGAAAAAAAAAACTCTAGGCACTGTTGCTACAGTGCAGAGGTTGACAAAACCAAAGCACTGTAGCTACAGTGCTTTAGCGCATTTGAGAAAAAAAAAATTTAGGCACTGTAGCTACAATGCAGAGAGGTTGATGAAACCAAAGCACTGTAGCTACAGTGCTTTAGCGCATTTGAGGGAAAAAAAAAATTAGGCACTGTAGCTATAATGCAGAGGTTGACGAAACCAAGGCACTGTAGCAACTGTTCAAAACTTTGGGGGAGGGGGGGGGGGGAATGGCTCACTACACCAAAAGGGGCACTATAGAGGCATTGCCACTTTTTATATAGTTAGTAGAAAAAAGTGCACAAATCGATGATTAAAATTAAAAAAAAAAAAGTATATATTGAACAAACCAAAAGAACTGTAGTTTTTACACATTCACCTAATAAGTGTCACAACATTTTCACAAAACATTTATATTTAGTTGTGGTTGGTCACAGTTTCATATTTTAATATTTTAATATTTTATTTTGACTTATAAGAAATTGATACCTCAATAATTGTGAAAATATTGTGAAATTTGTTATGTCAATATAACAATATATATAAAAGGAAAAAAAAGTACAAACGGAAGTCTAAAAAAAACAAAAAAAAAAACTACTGTAGCTACAGTGCTACTTGGTATTGTAGCTATTGTTCAAAACTTATAAAAAAAGAAAAAAGGAAAAAAAAAAAAAAGGAAAAATGGCTCTCAAAACCAAAATACTGTAGACTTGTAAGAAATTAACACATCAATAATTGTGAAAATATGGTGAAATTTATTGTGTCAGTATAACAATATATATACCAGCTTACATAAATATTTTAAAAAAAAAAACACACAAACCGATTACTAAATGAAAAAAAAAAAAAACTCTAGGCACTATAGCTACAGTGCAGAGGTTGATGAAACCAAAGCACTATAGTTACAGTGCTTTAGCACATTCGAGGGGAAAAAAAAAAACTTTAGGCACTGTAGCTACAGTGCAGAAGTTGACGAAACCAAAGCACTGTAGCAACTGTTCAAAACTTAGGGGGAAAAAAATGGCTGACTACACCAAAAAGGGCCCTGTAGAGGCATTGCCTCTTTTTATATAGTTAGTAGAAAAAAAAAGTGCACAAATCGATGATTGAAAAAAAAAAAAGTATATATTGAACAAACCAAAAGTACTGTAGTTTTTACACATTCACCTAATAAGTGGCACAACATTTTCACAAAACATTTATTTTCAATTGTGGTTGGTCACAGTTTTATATTTTATTATTTTATTTTGACTTATAAAAAATTAACATCTCAATAATTGTGAAAATATTGTAAAATTTATTGTATCAATATAACAATATATATAAAAGGAAAAAAAGTATAAACGGAAGACTAAAAAAAAAAAAAAAAAGCTACTTTGTATGGTAGCTGCTGTAGCTACAGTGCCACTTGGTACTGTAGCTACTATTTAAAACTTAAAAAAAAATAAAAAAATATAGTGATTTTGCGCATTCACGCTTTTTTATATATACTAGTCAATGCAGTACGTGTAAGGCACGTGCTAGCCATGGGAAAAAAAAATAGTGATTAGGATCAATTTTAGATTTTATTTGTATCACAAAATAAAAATAAAAATTATTTGATTTTTAAAATACAAAGAGATTTACATTAATTAAAAGAGACATTAATTTTAAGAATTTTGATAATTATGTCATAAAAAGTTAATCTCAATCGTATAAGACCGTGACAAATCTCAGTACAATATTTTATTATTTTTTTGACCTATAACTTACACCTTAATAGTTGTAAATATATTGTAATAACAACAAAATGTCACGACATTTTTAGTTGTACTAGATCTCGGTATAATATTTTATTATTTTATTTTATTTTATTTTGACTCATAAGGAATTGATACATGCGTTACAACATTTTCATAATATCTCTATGTATACATTGTACTTAATTACAATGTAAATTTATATTATAGACACAAAAAAATGGCAAATTTTGTACACATTTACAAACTTTGTACAATATTTACCATTTTTTGTGCAAATGTGTATAATATTAACCACTTTTGTGTATTTACAATGTAAACTTATATTGCAAGTACAAAGTAAACAAATAAAGATCTTAAAAAAAAAAAAAAAAAAAAAAAAACAAAGCTCAAACCAACTGGCATACTTGAAGGGGGGAAAAGTGCATCTCACTAATTAAATAAACCAAAAAACACTATTCATGAGCCTTTGGCTCTTTTTATATAGTTAATAGATATGTCAGCTTACATAAATATTTAAAAGAAAAAAAACACAAACCGATAATTGGAAAAAAAAAAAAAATTTAGGCACTGTATAAATTAATGTTAAAATGTTGTGGACTTAGCATTTTTTTATTTGATGTATAAGAAACTGAGATCTCAATAATTGTGAAAACAATAAGAGTTGTAATATTTTCTCAAAACATTTATTTTTAGTTGTGGTTGGCCACAGTCTCATATTTTATTATTTTATTTCGACTTGTAAAAAATTGACACGTCAATAATTGTGAAAATATTATGAAATTTGTTGTGTCAGTATAACAATATATATACCAGCTTACATAAATATTTAAAAGAAAAATTAAAAAAAAAACTTTAGGCACACAGCCCCATGCCCCCAATCACAAGACTAGAGCCAATATAAAGCCAATTATACTTAAAATTTTACTCTTTTTTATGCATGTTCAAATTATTTTAAGCTAACGTCTAGCCCATTTTATTATCCAATAAAAAATTAAAACTAAATAGGAGTGGTAAAAAAATTAAAAATCTAAATGAAAATAACTCTAGACGGTTTTCTATGAAATTAAAAAATAAAAAGTAAAGAGGTGGTAGGCAAACCACTTGGGTTTCTCCGCCCATTAATAACTTTGGTTAAATCAAAGGTAGGTAGGACTAGGAGTGAAATAGTGAAGAAGTCATTTTGAGTTTCTATGTTAACATTCTCTTTAGAAACCTAGACTAGAAGAAATGCTGAAAGAAAAAAAGAGACAGTGAGGGAGAGAAGAAAAATGAAGAAGCTATGACGCAATGACGACGAGCTCAAGCCTCAACCTCCGGCAATGTCTCACCGGTGAATGAAGGTTTAATAGTGGCGTAGCAAAAAATTTCTAGAAACCCATTTCAATTTGTACTGGTCTGAAATGAAGTTACCGACGAAAAGCACTAGAATCCACTGAAATAGTCGATACAGGCCGAAACACCACGGTATTTAGGACGGTACGAATCAGCCTAGTTTGTGTACCGGTCCAACCACCAGCACGAAAAATTTCGGCCGTACTAGCCGGTACGCTATGAAATTAACTCCCTTGGTTGGTTGTTGCGTGTGTGAAGTGTGAAGTGTTTGAGGCCCGATCTAATTTCAGTATACTAGGTAAGGGTTTTTTTTTTTAGAATCCGTGGGTTATTGGGTTTGCTACCATCTGTTGGCTTGCCGTGGGCTTGCTATCCATTGTTTTTTTTTTTTGAGAATTTGTGGGCTTGCCATGTGCTTTGTTACAATTTTTTTTTTTTTTTTTCCAGATTTTAGTTCAATTTTTTTTTGGGCTTTTTTTTTTTTGCTTGGAAGTAGAACAAATTAAAAAAAAAAAAAAAATTTAGGGTGTTCCTAATTTTTTTTAAAGGATAAACAAATAAAAAAAATTTTAATTATTATATATAATTTTTTTTTTTTTTTTCAGTTCAGGGTGTTCTTGGGAACACCCTGAAATGAACATGGCGTCTCCACTGAAAGTATGCATTTTTGTACATGCGTGTGTTATGGTGATTTGGTGAGTTGTCATTAAGTTTCTGTGATTCAAATTAATCAGATGAATTTTGCTGGGAAATGGGTTATGGAAAAAATCGACATGCATATATAAGTATGTATGTGTTACTGTTTGTGGGTTTTTGTGTGTCTGAAATTGTGCATTTTTGTTTATGTTTGTATGGTGATTGGTGAGTTGTCATGAAGTTTCTGTGATTCAAAATAATCAGATGAAATTTTGTTTGGAAATGGTTTATGGATAATTTATGAAGTTAATGGGTTATTGGATTGTATATAATGCTTTTTTGTGTGTGTGTGTGTGTGTGTAAGTGATTGGTGAGTTTTGACCTAATGAATTTTGCTGTGAAATGGGTTATGAATAGTATGTGAAGTTAGTGGGTTATTCGATAATATATGATGATTTTGTGGGTGTGTGACTATAGATGATTGGTGAGCAATGAAGTTTCTATGATGCAAAGTACTCAGATGAATTTTGCTACGAAATGGGTTATGATTCTTATGAATATATAGCGTGTGTGTGTGTGTGAGAGAGAGAGAGAGAGAGAGAGAGAGAGAGAGAGAGATATCTGGTATGAATTTTACTGAAGTTGGAAGTTTTGATGTAGTTGCGATATTATTTTAGTGAATTGAAGGCCTAAAAAAAGTTGTAACCACTACACAAAGCTCCCACTTTTGTGGGATCTGTGAAAGGCGATTGTAGGTTGTTAAAATATAATTTGTAATTGACAAGTGGCTCCCTAAGTGTCAAAGAAAGAAGCAACTGAAACCTAGGTGTCAACAAATGAAGAATCCAGCAGCAGCAAAATTGAACAAGCATGCAAGTGGACACCTCATGGACAAGTGTCAATTAAAGAGAAATGAAGCAAACTTCTTTAGTATTCTTGAAGCTTGTAGTCATCCTAAACTCCTAACTCATCTATATATAGATGTGAGTTGTAAAATGATGTATTTAACATCTGGAAAAAGAACAATGAAAATTACAATGAAATAGTTGTGTTGCAATACTCTGTTTTTCCTTCATATCTAGCATAACAGTAACATCTCTCCAAAGGTAAAACACTAAATTCTACTCCTAAAACATACTTGCACCCAACATAGGTTGCCTTACCCTCAACGTTAACATAAAAAAAAAATAAAAAAAATAAAAAATCTGTTTTAACACTTACTGTATTGATATATGCGTTCATGGGAATGTGTTATTGAGCAATAGAATTGGAATTTATAACCTTTCAATTTTTGTGTAAATATGTTGCTAATGTGATTTCCTGTGTTGCGCATTCAGTATGCTTAAATTATGTTGAGCATAACTTCAATTGATCTCTGTTAATGATGGGAAGTGCGCTGTACAAATCAAACTAGTTCACATGAATTATAATGATAGTTTTAAGTTTATAACTAGAGGCCATCCACAACTGTTCAGCCTATGAAATATTGTAGTAATTGATTTGGGAAGGAAATTATAATGCTATTTGTGGTTTATGAGACAATGGAAAAAGGAAAAGAGAATTGGAATTTTGTACATATGGGGTTAGAATGTTTGTAAGATTTCTATGCTTATACCCTTGTCTTCTGACTTCTTGGTAACCAAATGGGCTTCAAAAGAATGTGAATCGTGTGATGAATTATATAAAATGCAAATGGCCTGATGTGGTTGTTCTTTCTTTAATACAGGAAATATGTTTGAGGGGAAGGAGTTGGGAAATGGTCTCGTTGAAGAAGAGAGGGAACTTTCTAAGTCTTCAACTAATAAGGTACTTAGTTATATACTGAGACAGCTTCTCCCTTTTACTTTCTAAGGACTACAATGGAACTTTCTCTATATGTTTGAAGGGTTTAAATGGTGTATACTGTTCTTGAAAAGGTGAAGTGATTTCTGTTTATAGTTGTCAAGCTTTTTAATTAGCTTTTCTGCCTACTTTCTAAACTGCTGCAACATTTAGATGTGTTGTACTCAACGGTAGAAATTCCTTTCTTGTCTTTCTGCCCTTGGTTGTAAGCTAATGAGTATAGCTTATTCTATATTAGTAATGATGCTAGTTATGTCTACAGAGAGAGAAATCAGCAAACCTTAGGTATTTTTTCTGTCATTTTGATTATTTATTACTTATTTAACTTTATTGTCTGCTATCTATAATTCTGTAAGTTTTCAGAACAAATGAGTATAGAATTACCCTAGGCATGAGTACTGTTAAGTAAACAACACTGAAATATACAGGTGGTAGCACATACTTATATTAACTTAACATAAAATTTTAACTACATTACAAGAGGCCAGATAATCAATCCCATCTTTTTTGTTGGCAGAGATATGGTTTATCCCATACTTGGCCGATTGTTGAATGATTTTTTTTGCATACAATGTTTATATTTACCTTTTCTTTCAATTGGTAAATTACACATGCACCCAATGGGACTTGAAGTTGAGGTAGAGCTAATTGTCTTTGTATTTACTTTTTGCTGCTCCTCTATCCTTTCATCTTCACCTCTCTCTCTCTCTCTTGTTTTTTTTTGGGCGGGGGGGGGGGGGGGGGATGCTATAAATCATCTTCACATCCTTGGAAATAACTACATCAACCCTGAAATTTAGGCTTTTAAATATGTGAGTAGCAAGTCATGGCTAAATCAAGTGCTTGGGCATCTACTCCATTGAATGAAGGGATGGGCCATTATAAATAGTAGAAGTAGATACAAGTACAAAAGTGTATTTTACTTGGATTTTGCTGTGCAGATTTCCATCTCTATCACTAGTCAGCTTCATAGAGTTCTGGGTTTTCATATGCAATTTTATCCAGAAAAGTTCAGCATTTTAGACATCAAAGATGTTTGTTGTCTCTGAAAGAGTTGCAAAGGTTCTCTTTAAATCTGTTTAAACCATACCATGGAGGTTTTATTTATTTAGAAATCTTTCATAAATCACCTTGCAAAGGTTTTTTTATAAGAATTATAGTCTCCAACCTGCTAATCCTTCTGGGGGATCATAGCTCTGTTCCAATTAATTCAGCTGCAAAATCTGACTACCATGGGTTATGTTCTAGAGACGTATGTAAAGACATTGTTGCAACAGGTAAAGCGTTTATGGATGTAATTGGCATGATAGGTGGGCTTTGCCATCAAGTTATCATTTTCTAAGTCGATATCTGAAATCTTTTTAGTATAATCGTTGATGCAGTAGATGACACCACAGTTTTGAAATCCAGAGCATTCAAAGAACTGGAAAAGGTAGAGGTTGGGGTTCAACCGAGGTCAAACCATGACAAAATAAAAACTATTAATTCAATTACATAAAATAAATATAATAATTTGAGACATAAAGACACATTCGAGTTCCCACGTGTGCATTTTATAAATTTTTTTCCAAAACACACTCCCCTAAACTGGTAGAAAAAACCGGCTTGGCCTCCGGTTTCTGGTGAACCCAGTTGAACTGGCTGGTCCAGTTATGAAAACTATGGATGACACAGCTACTTTTAAGATCACAGAAAGTAGTCAAGTATTCTTTTTCAATATTTTGTGATATGACTCTAACTGACAAATGTTTTGAGCTCGATGTTTCAAACCCTTTATTGCTTGTCTAATATTTTTTTCTTTTGTTTGTCTAAGGTTGACCCTGGTAAACCAGTATTACTGACCTGGCAGAGAAACTTAAACAGTGTGCAGTGGCGATGCCACGTTCATTTCAGGGTGTTCCCAAGAACACCCTGAACTGAAAAAAAAATAATTTATATATAATAATTAAAATTTATTTATTTGTTTATCTTTTAAAAAAAATTAGGAACACCCTAAATTTTTTTTTTATTTGTTCTACTTCCAAGCAAAAAATAAAAAGCCCAAAAAAAAAAAAATTTAAACTAAAATCTGAAAAAACTAAAAATAAAATTTGTAACAGAGCACACGACAAGCCCACAGATTCTCAAAAAAAAAAAAAAAACAACAAAAAACAACAGATGGCAAGCCCACGGCAAGCCCAACATCAAGCCCATGGCAAGCCAACAGATGGTAGCAAACCCAATAACCCACGGATTCTAAAATTTCAAAAAAAAAAAAAAAAAAAAAAAAAAACCTTACCTAGTATACTAAAATTAGATCGAGCATCAAACACTTCACACTTCACACACGCAACAACCAACCAAGGGAGTTAATTCCGTAGCATATCAACCGGTACGACTGGAATTTTTCGTGCCGGTGGTTGGACCAGTACAGAAACTAGGCTGATTCGTACCGTCCTAAATACCAGGGTGTTTCGGCCTATATCGACTATTTTGGCAGATTCCGATGCTTTTCGTCGATAATTTCATTCCGGACCGGTACAAATTGAAATGGGTTTCTAGAAATTTTTTGCTACGCCACTATTAAACCTTCATTCACCGGTACTGGTGAGATATTGCCGGAGGTTGAGGCTTGAGCTCGTCGTCATTGCGTCATAGCTTCTTCATTTTTCTTCTCTCCCTCACTGTCTCTCTTTTTCTTTCAGCATTTCTTCTAGTCTGGCTTTCTAAAGAGAATGTTATAATAGAAACTCAAAATGACTTCTTCACTATTTCACTCCTAGTCCTACCTACCTTTGATTTAACCAAAGTTATTAATGGGTGGAGAAACCCAAGTGGTTTACCTGCCACTTCTTTACTTTTTATTTTTTAATTTCATAGAAAACTGTCTAGAGTTATTTTCATTTAGATTTTTAATTTTTTTACCACTCCTATTTAGTTTTAATTTTTTATTGGATAGTAAAATGGGCTAGATGTTAGCTTAAAATAATTTGAACATGCATAAAAAAGAGTAAAAATTTTAAGTATAATTGGCTTTATATTGGCTCTAGTCTTGTGATTGGGGGCATGGGGCAGTGGGGCTTGTCTGTTGAATTGGGGGGTGAATGGGGGCATGGGGCCGGGGTAAATGCACATGAGTATGTGGTTGTGTGCTAGTGCAACAATGCAACTAATAATTAATAAACAATCATTTAATTAACCAATAATTAATTGGAGGAAGCAACTAATAAACAATAATTAATAATTTAATTAACCAATGCATTATAAAAGACAAAAAAATTAAATTATGTTACTATGTTAGGCTAAATAACAATTAATAATTTTATAATTAATGAAACAACAATATAACAAATTATAGTTTATAAAAGACAAACAAATTAATGAAACAACTAAACAACAATAATTAATAATTTTATTAATATTATTGTTTATTCTTTTACTAGAATTATGGACAAATATTTGATAAGAAAACCACGTGTCCAAAAAAAAAAAAAATTCCTGGGAAAAATTTTTAGGAACACCCTAGGAAAAATTTCTAGAGTCGCCACTATATACTTTCAGACACAAATACCCACAAACACTAACACATACATATATATGCATGTCGATTTTTTCCATAACCCATTTACCAGCAAAATTCATCTGATTAATTTGCATCACAAAAACTTCATGACACCTCACCAAATCACCATAGACGCACACATGTACAAAAATGCATACTTTGAGACACACAAATACCCACAAACACTAACACATACATACATATATGCATGTCGAATTTTTACGTCAATTTTCAGTTAGACCATGAAAAATGAAGTGGGTCAAACCAAATGATTAATCCAACAAACTTAAGACAAGCAAAGATTTAACATGGTCCAATGCAACGCATAAATCATAGGTAAAAAACCAATTGGATGAACCATACGATCTCTAACCTGAGAAGTTTTTAATTTTCAGACTGATGAAACTAAGAACTGGTTATGATTGATAGTTTCAAAAAACAACTTTCAATCTCAACCATTGATTCAAAAAAAAGTTAAGAAAAAAATTAAAAGAAATAAAAAGTAAAAGTTAAAAAGGTGAAAAGTAAAAAAATTTATGAATGGTTTGGATGAATTGCACCCGGTGCACCGGATTCTAATCCAGTGAGGACTGGTTGTTGAATCTGAGTCAGATGCGTTTGCTTGGTCTGAAAATCTTATATAAAAGTCAGATTTTGACCCTTTTTTTTTGTACAATGACAGATTTTTACGGTTACCTCTTTTTTTCCTGTCTTCTTATTCCTTGCGTTTTTTTTATGACGGGATTTTTTTTTTTTTGTTTTTAACCCGTAAATTAGAAACACACCAAATTTCACAACTAACTGAAATGCATTACTTTTATCTCCAAAAAAAAAAAAAAAAAAAAAAAACTGAAATTGATGATTTTTTGTTCATTACTTTTTTTAGAAAGATTATGTACACAACATTTTTACTATATTTTCGTAAAAAATTAAATATAGCAAATTGTTATTAGTTCTAATTTGAATATACCACTTAAATTACTTTTTCTACCTATCAGTAATAATCTACCATATAAAATTTTTTACAAAAATATTATAGATATAGCATTACTGATACTTTTTATATGAAACTATCATCTCCAGACTTACAGTTGACAAATTCAACATGCTGTGAAATTAAAGTGTTATTTATTTATTTTTTTTTTAAATCATTTGTGTGTAATTTTAGTTAATGACCTATTTAATGAGTAACGTGACTTATTTAATATAATACATATAGATTTTTTTGTTAATTCAATAATTACAATGGGGTATGTAGATGAATTTATAAATTTACATGTAATAGGATAGATGATATTCTTCAAACCAATTTGGAGGCAAATTTATAACTTTTTTGTTAATTTTCATTTGTTTTAATGAAAAACCTGATCTGAAGATAATTTTTTGTGTTTTTCTATGTTTAGTAATATCAGAAAAAAATGGTTTAAATTAAAATTATCTTTGGACTTTCTTTATATAGCTTGACATGAGATAAAGTTATTTTTCCGTAAAATTTTCTAAAAAATGATTCTATCTTACCCTAAGCTGAATAAGTAAAGTCAAAAAATAGTTTCCAACTCTTTTTTTTTTTTTTTTTTTTTGAGATAAAAGTTACTATTAAATATAGAAAAATGAGATATTTTTCAAGAAAAAACTTTTGAACAATGATATATTTTAGAAAATTTTAATGTCAAAAGGAATGGAAGGAGACAATTTTTTAAAGGAATTTTTAAGACAAAGTTAAATCTTTCAAGTTCCAAAAAATAACACTCTTAAAAAATTCCTATT
This sequence comes from Quercus lobata, assembly GCF_001633185.2. Classification (NCBI taxonomy): domain Eukaryota; kingdom Viridiplantae; phylum Streptophyta; class Magnoliopsida; order Fagales; family Fagaceae; genus Quercus; species Quercus lobata. The sequence continues at coordinate 102,017,839 of NC_044905.1, read as the reverse complement.
TAGTAAGGGGATTGGAGGTTCAAACAATTTTGTTTATCGCCGTTGTCTGTATATAAGAGTAATTATTTTGTTTTTTTACCTTTTTATTGGAGGAATTTTTCATCAACAATAGCGTGTTTGTAATATGTATTGGCTCTAGACTCATAGTTAATGGTATAAATTGACCATTTTGAACTTGGGGACTAGACAGAAAACACAAATTAAGAGGTATCAAAATGTATTTTTGCTTATCGTCTTTTCTCCACCAAAAAAAAAAAAAAAAAGTATTTTTGCCAAAAGCAAAAGTAAAAGAAACCAAATCTGTTTATTCATGTGGTATTGTGGTAATCATAGCCCCGCATGCAGTATGATGTTTGAAGTCTTGAAGTAAAACGAAAGGGTGAGGGATAAAAAGAAAGAAAAGAAAAGAAGGGGTGATTCGTGGGGTATGATATAAAATTAATTTAGTACCATGTTATTTTTCTTATTATCTTTTACTCGACGTATCAAAAATTTGTAAAAATATATTTTAAGGATGTTTAAATGTCTTTTCTTTACTTAATTTTACCAAGTTATAAAAATTTAATATTTATTCGCATTTTGATTCTCAACAAAAATAATATTTATTTATTTATTTATTTATTCATACTTTAATAATAATTAATTACTAAATCGATTATGATTTAAAAACCTTGGTAATACTTTTTATTTATTAGACCTTGGTAATACATTGAATATAAATCTTTGCTAATTTCTTTTTTCTTTTTGGAAGGCCTCGACATAATATATATAGAGACGTATGTTGGATTTTCTTATTAAACATTTCAAGAAGGTTACTATCTGGATAACCTTAAATCTACATTAAAAATTTATTAGTTTATATGGAATTTTTTAACACAAAAAGTCGTTTTAATATAGGTTGACTACGATAAGGCATGATAATCAACAATGACAAGTTTATATTAGTAATGAATTATTCTAAATTTTTTAAAAATTTCTGTACAAAAGTTTAACAATAGTTAGTAAAAAAATAAAAAACTGATAAATTTAGAATAAAAATGTAAAATTTATCAAGTACCAAAACACTTGTAATGGCAAATCTTTCCATAACCCATTGAAAAAAGAAAAAAAAATACTAAGTAAAATTCAAACATAATATTTTTAAATACACTTTAACAATTAAAGTTTTAAAACAATGAATTTAATTATGAAGCAAGATAACTTTGAAAACATGCCCTTAAGCAGAAAGCATGTTAATACACAACATTTTAAATATTAATTAATAAAGTTTGGTCAATCGGATGTTAATTGAAGGAAAATTATTTTTCCCTTCGAGTTTGGAGTAGAATATCATTTCTCCAAACTTCAAGCGAGAGGAGTATAATTTTTGTGTATATATAAAAATTAGGATTAACTATGGTATCAGATGGGGATCAATCTAAGGTTAATTCGTCCATAGTGGTCGTCCAAACAGCTACACCACATCTATAATAATAGCATCAAATAACCTTAAGAGAAGGTCCAACAATAGCATCATGTATGATTTATACTCGTCCATCAGTAGCAAGACCATTCAATCTCATGATGGTCATCCAGGACTAACATAAGAGCATGGACGACTAGAAGATATTTAGTGAATTCTACAAGAAAACTTCTCATAAAACTCCATGGAATCAGGCCATGATATGCTACTCTCAAAACGTGAAAGGAGTTACTCGTAATTCGCTCCATGTACTCCATTTACCCATTTTCTCTATTAACCACCCATATCACCCATGATTGTGGTGGAGCCAAACAAGTAGACCCACTTTTAACTCTTTATAAAAGGAACAAGTCCTATTCATCCAAGGTAAGTCCCACCATTTACTATTTTCATTTCCTTGTGTTCTAGAGAGAAAACTAACTTAATCGTCGAAGGGTCCTTGACTGGGTTACACCGATCACCCTTGACAGTTCTTTCTTTTCTTTTTAGGACCAAAAAGCCATCACCATAGTCTAAAACATTCTAGCCTACTGATTTTTGTGCATCATCAGTATTGATTTCATAATAATTACTTTTTCTTATAGATCAAGACATCAAAAAATTCTTTTTTTATTATTTTTTGAAATAGGTGGGATTGCTTTGATCACAATTTTTTGGAGTACCTATTTATTTAACTACAAGAGATTTTATCATATTAAATCACACCAAATTTCAATCTATAATATTAATTTACTAATAATGAACAAAAGAAACTAGTATTGTGCATACATAGTGCATGGTTATCCAAAAGCAAAGATAACTTGGATGCGTTCATTTAAAAGAAAAAAATGAAACTATTGTGCAAGCTTTTTTTAACTTATTTAAGAAGACTGTGTTAATTTATTTAAGGGTAAACTATCTCCAAATAACAATCAAAATTAGATTCATCAACTATTTCACATTAGAAGGCCAAAATTTCCCAATCTTCACCACTTAGCTAACCACCACTGCAAAAATTATAAACCCACTCATCAAATACATCCACCAAGACCAAAACTCATACATAAAAACACATGAATATCACTTGTAGTGCTCATAAATCACATGGGTATTATTATTAAAGTTTAGATAAACATAACGTCAAGCAAAAGCATATAAACCCACAAAAGATTAGCAATTTTACTTCAAATAGTAGAGGTGAGTGAGCCTTACCATTTTCCTATGGAGTTTTCTGGTGATCTTGCTGGAAAAAGATGGTGGAGGTAATGAGAAGTGAAGGTGCCAGTGGGAGAGTGAGGGAGTGTGAGAGAGAAGTGTTTGTATTGTGTGAAAATAAAAAAAGAAAAGAGAATATGGTGGAAAGGAGTGATGGTGGTGAGGAAATAAGGGGTAGGTGGGTCACACATGTGGCTCCTTAAAAGAAATTTGACTTCCTTTTATATATATATATATATATATATATATATATATTTATTTATTTGGGCTAGGGCGTTACATTCTCCCCCTCTTATAAAAATTTCATCCTTGAAATTGTACACATTAGACTTAGGTCTCTCTCCTTTATGCACTTCATCCATGATTTCATCAACTATGAGTCACTACCTTGCACCAATTTAATTTTCTTTAGTAGAGTTGGTTAAACTCTTAACTAGCCAAGTAGGCCTCTAAATGACCTATACAACCCTAACTCTCAACCTTTCTAGATCAATAATATTTTCCTTTAAGTTGTATGCAAAACAGCTGAAAAATAACTGAAGACTTTCTACTAAGCGCACCAATAATGACATAGCCTTACGAAAGTGATAATTAATAGAGCAATCATAATCCTTAAACAATTTAAACCATCTCCGTTGTCCCATATTTAGCTCATTCTGGTTAAATAAGTACTCTAAACTTTTATGATCTGTACAAATATCATATATTTCATACAAATCATGTCTCCAAATTTTTAAGCAAACACAACTGTAGCTAACTCCAAGTCATGTGGGGAAATCTTTCCCATGATTCTTACACCCTACTAAGATCCGATGTAATTCCATCCTTAGAGATCACATAACTTAACAACACTACTTGATCCAACCAAAATTCACACTTCCTCAATTTAACAAACCACTTACTTTCTCTTAGTGTAATTATTTTCTTTTAATAATCCTCAAGTGTTCCTCATCTCTTCTAGACTCTTAGAATAAGTCAAAATATTATCAACGAATACACTGATAAAATGATTTAGTTAATCATGAAATGCCACATTCATCAAATCCTCAGAGGTAGCAGGGGCAATAATTAGTCCAAATAGCATCATTAAGAACTCATAATGACCATATCTAGCCCAAAAGGCTATCTTTGGTATTCCTAAATTTTTTACTAGCGGTAATTAGAACAAGATCAATCTTAAAAAATACTTGTGCTCTTTGCAACTAGTCAAACAAGTCATCAATGCAAGGCAAATGATATTTACTCTTCATGGTAACTCAAATTAGATCATGGTAGTTGGTACATAACCTCATAGACCTATCATTCTCCCTAAATATGCATACAAGCATTACAAGATGCCAACTGTTACATGCATAGGATAACATAAAAATCAGGCACATCTAGCAATACCATTTTTGCCAATAACTCTCTACCCCCAAAAAGATACAACACTTGAGCACAAACTATTCCATATAATATCACCAATTAGGGTAGAAGCTAATAACTTAAAATCAATTAGTCCCAAGCTCCTACCACAACTTTTAGTAAGGCACTAGAAACAAAATAATGCATGGAACCAAGACCAAAAGAACTCTAGCATGTATGGAGAATGGAGGAAGTATACCTGTCACCACTGCATCTGTGGCCTGAGGATCCTGAGTAGTCAAGGCGTACACTCTACCCTGCACCCTTTTCCCATCATCACTACCCTTAACAAACTAGGGTGTGGAAAAGGAACCCGAGCCCTTAGTAGTTGGGCATTGCCTAGCAAAGTGTTTGGGTTGCTTACAAGTCTAGTACAACCTAAATCCATCCATACAAGTTTGACCCTCTGGGTCTTACCACAACGAGTGCAAGGCTACTTCTTACCAAATTGAGGAGAGCCACCCTTGCCATGCCCATTATAATGACCCCTATTACCGGACTTCTAAAATAACCTCTTCTTGGAATTTTGCCCTTGACTATCTACATGCTAATAATTAAAGGGTTCTTGCTTCTTTTCATCCTCCTTGGAACCGGGGTTGCACTTAAAGTCCTCTTCAAGACTTATTGCCCGCTTCATAGTCTCAATAAAAGTGCCCACTCCAGAAGCTATAATGAGAGGGTGAATCCTATCATTAAGACCTTTCTGAAATTTACATATTTTCTTGGGCTCATTCGGGATCAAGTAAGGAGCAAAGCGAGAAAGCTTCACAAACTTTGCAGCATATTCTTCTACAGTCATAGTCCCCTGAACTAAATCAAAAAACTCTCTTGCCTTTTGGTCCCTCACTATATCAGGGAAATATGTCCCATTAAAAACTTCCTTAAACTTCTTCCAAGTAATAGGAGTGTTCCTTCCCAACTCCATCCTCAACAATTGCTCAGTGCCTGACCACCATCTTTCAATAGAATCCTGAAGAGCAAAAGTGGCATACACCACCTTCTGAGCATCAGTACATTCAAGGGCTCTTAATAATTTTTCCATCTTTAGCAGTCAATTCTCTGTTGCCATAGGATCAGGCTCCCCATCAAATGTTGAAGGGTTTTGCTTATGGAACTCCCCAAAAGAGCAGCCCTCCTTCCTATGTTCACCACCCTGGACTACTCTAACAATCCTAGCATAAATCCTGCCTGCCACTGCCACCTCATCAATCTCGCCACCATCAGGAGTGATAGATCTCTCATGCTCTTAGCATTGCCTATGGCCATGCTTTGGAGCTGCAACCTCATCTACATGCCTTACTTTACGTGCTTTCTTTTTAGGAGGCATAGTGTACAAAGGTACTTATACCTATACCCAAAAACAAGCAAGTAAATCACAAGGCAACATAGAAGGTTAGCATAGAAAAGATAAGGAAAAAGGAATAGCAGGTGGAAGTTAAGACAAAAGAACAGAATAGAGAATTCATCAAACCCCTATTACTCTGACTTAGATCAAAATCAATTTTTATTTTCAAAGTCTATAGAATCATAACCTAAGCTCTGATACCATAACTGTCACGCCCCAAACCCCAAAGGGTTCAAAGCATGAGAAAGACGTCTCAAGTACCTGTAGATTTGTTCCTTTTTGACAATCCAATCCACATAAATCATATCAAGTGCCAATATTAAGGATTATCATAATAATTCCATTGAATATACTCTCAAAGTAAGTCAGAACTCTATGCAATAAATACAATAACTATTGGTCACAAAAGAATGGAGGTCCGAATAAATAATTACATAACATCAACTTGTCCTATTAGTGGAAATAAAGGCATAACCACTATTAGATACAAAAGAATTGGGTCCAGCATACTCTAAGTTATACATCATCAATTATCTCCATCACAAAAGTCAACCTCCATCAACAGTTAGTCTAACTACTGCTAGCCACCAAAAAGCTGTCTCAAAAAGATAGTTGCCTACTCTGAAAAAGTTTGTAAAATAATAAAATGAAACAAAGCACAGTAAGTAGCATAATTAATGGGGGTGGGGGAAATGCAAGTTTCATGATGATAACAATTTACAAATCATGTTTTAATTTGGGAATTTCCAAATAATTTCAACAAAACCATTTCCAAAAATAATATGACAAGAATGAATAAGATGACATGTCACAAAACTTCTCAAAATGCTCTCATGAAACTACATACTATAATTTGTGAGCAATAACAATACAATTCCAAACCCAAGGCCACATGACAATGCCATCACAAAGACGGAACTAATCTACCGTCATACAGCCGGAACTAAATATGCCATCACAAAGACAAAACTCATTGCCGTCACAAAGACGTAACTAATATGCCGTCACAAAGACGGAACTCATCGTCGTCATAAAGACATAACTTAATAACCATCACAAAGATGGGTGCTGAGATACCAATGTCACACAGACTATAGTATCTAGCTAGGTAATCACCGAGTAATAACATGTCATAGCACATGGTAGAATATAAAGAGCTCACAAATGACCTTTAATTCAAAATACATAATTCACTTCCAATTAGTTTCATAAAATATTTGAATGCCCAAGATATTCACAAGGTTCTCAAAGCCTTCAACTCATTTCTTGTCCAAAAGATTTTGTATTAACTTCCCAAATAACATAGGTCAAGATAAAAGCATCTTTATATTTTTGCAATTAATGCAATAAATCCATAAAATTCATTCTCAAGAATTTAATCAAGATGCTAGTATTTTCCATGCTAACAAATCATGCAATTCCCCATATGCAATAAGAATATGCACTTTCATATATATAATCATAAATAGTAGGGTCACAACACAACACTTTTTAGAAAAACATAGTTCCACCATTAATTTTCCAAAATGTGTTTGACCCAAAAATAATGTTTTTGCAAAAATGGTTTTTTTCCAAAAATCTCATTAAAAAGCTACTTACCTTGCAACCCGCAAAAGCCTAATTTTCCAAGTCCCAAAAGAAATTAGCTAGAACCTAAACAATACCAAGCAAACCTATCAAAATAAGCATAAAGCTTGAAATTGTATCTAGCTACCTATTAGAAATTACTAACTAAGAAATTAATTAGACAAGCCTAGCATTTAACCTCACAAATAATGTTTTCCACTTCCAAAGCTTCTCAACAATTTCATTACAAGCATAGACTCCAACTTATCATCATGTCATTCCAAGCTTCACCTTTACCATAAGAGATCCTAACACTTTATGAATTTCTTCCTCAATATACATGTCATTTTCAAGAGACCCACAAAACAACAACAATATAACAATATTCACCACTACAAACCCCAAATATAAATCCTCCACTAGCTCCAAATACACAATCAAAATTAGATTCATCAACTATTTCACATTAGAAAGTCAAAACTCCCAAATCTTCACTACTTAGCTAACCACCATTGCAAAAATCATAAACCCACTCATCAAATACATCCACCAAGACCAAAACCCATATATAAGAACACATAAATATCACTTCTAGTGCTCATAAATCACATGAGTATTATTATTAAAGTTTAGATAAACATAACCTTAAGCAAAAGCATATAAACCCACAAAAAGATTATAAATTTTACTTCAAATAGTAGAGGTGAGTGAGCCTTAATGTTTTCCTACAGAGTTTTCCAGTGATCTTGCCAGAAAAAGGTGGTGGAGGTCATGAGAAGTGAAGGTGCCGGTGGGAAAGTGAGGGAGTGAGAGAGAGAAGTGTTTGTATTGTGTGAAAAAAAAAATGAAAAGAAAAGAAAAGAGAATATGGTGGAAAGGAGTGATGGCCGGTCAAAGAGGGAGGAAGATATTTGTGAATGTGTGGTGAGGAAATAAGGGGTAGGTGGGTCACACGTGTGGCTCCTTAAAAGAAATCTGGCTTCCTTCTTTTCTTTTCCTTTTTTTGGGTGGGGGGGGGGGGGGGGGGCTGGGGCGTTACATTGTGTATTGTGGATAAATTTGTAGTTTATTTTGTTTATTGGATAAAAATATATTTATGCATTAAAAAACTTATTTATTCTTTTTTATTGTGAAAATAAGCTTTGTCCAAACGATTTACAAGAACAAAATTTGGTTTCTTCAAATTTTTAATGGTTGAAAAAGAGTACATTATTATATTTCAACATGTGTGAAAGGCATGTTGCATGGGCAAAGTGGCTAATTTTCACCTGTTAGGATTTTAAAAACAGCTTTAGTTTTTTTTATTATAAATATTTTTAATAAAAGGTTTTAGGTAATATTTTTAGGGTTTATAAAATTATTCTGTAATAGTTTCTAAATCAATTCATTCATTTTTTTACAATGAATAGATTGGATTACATTATATCATAAACAATTCAAATATAGATAAGAATTTGGTATTAGTTAATATTTATTTAAAATATCAAAATACCTTTAGCATTTTTCTTTTAAAATGACCAAATAGATCAAAGCTCCAAAATAATCAATATGGCCCTCCTCATGCTTTCCCTCCTCTTTTGTTTGTTTCGTTATTAACATTTTTTGAAAAATAAATTATTTTTTTTAAAAGTATTTTCTCAAAAATTATTTCATTTTCCTATGTTTGATTGTAGCCTTAAAATGAGTTAAAAAAACTAGCTCTTATCTTCCTTTATTTTTGTAGAAAACAACTCAATCTCATACTAAATTTAATAAAGAGAGTTAAAATAATGTAAAATAAGATAATTTTCTAGAAAATACTTTTTTTTTTAAATCATATTTAAGAAAATGTTAATGTCAAAACATATATATGGTCCACTTCACTTCTATCAAACCAAAAGAGTGAATAAACACTTCTTTTTGCCTTGCAATCTCTTCTTTGAACCAAACAATCTCACTTCTTGGTCCATTAAAATGACACACTACTTGATTTCTTATTTAAGTATTGGGCTAGTCTACGTCTAGTCCAAACTAACTAATCATCTATCACATGGCCCATGGGTGCTCCTCACTATAAGCTAAAGCCTTGACATTAAAAAAAAAAAGGGGGCGCGCGGGGGGGGGGGGGGGGTGGTGGTGTGGAGAAAGAAAGAAAGAAAGTAAGCTAAATCATAATTTTTGTTTGAGAGAACCTTCTTTTTTGGTTGTTTAATTTAACTATACATAAAACTTTGTCTTTAAATTTTTATCTACATTAATTTAAATTTTTAACTAAACATTGAAATCAATGAAAAATAAAAAAATTTGCCTATACATATTAATCCACTTTAATTTAGATGTTTAGAAGTAAACAATAAAATCAATGAAAATAATGTCAATAAAAATGTATTCACAAATGTTGCTTAATCTTTGATGGTGGAAATGATACAACCTAATAGCTGCCTCGTGGGAGGAGCTCAAAATCAAGCATGTTATAGATCTACAATAGGTTTGTACCCTTATAGTCCTATCCTTTCTTAACTCATATATGTTCTATCGTGCAAGTATTTGTTTTGTCATTTTATTTACAATGTTGAATGCTTTTAATGAATGATGTTTATTACGGACCTGATTTGTGGGAAAAATCATATTATAATATATCTTATTTTGTGATATTGTTAGGTTTTAGTTTGCTTGGAAAACAACAAGATGGTGAGGAATAGTTTGTGCAGTTGAAGAATATGTTCTACACAAATTAATTGTGTGGTTTCCATTCACTATTTTTAAAAATTTTCTTTGACAAATTAGAAACAAATTGTTATATCTTTGTCATGTGATGTTCCTTTGAGTGATTGTTTTAAGTGTTCACAAATATTTTATTTTGGTTTTTGTCTTCCTCATCTCATTAGTGTTTTCATTTAAATTTTTAAGAAAATAAATTCATTCATGTATTAAAAAAATTATTTACTTATTATATATTCATTATTCACATTTTGGTTTAATTTATGACAACATTTACACAATTTTTTATTTCAAAAATTTTCCTCTACCTTTTTTTTTTTTTCCCCATTTGGACTTGTACACTAGCGTATTTTTTTTATTAATTTATGGAAAAAGAGTTACGATTATCATGTATTAGGCTGCAATCAACACTTCTGCTTGTATTATGTAAAAGAGTTACGATAATCATGTATAAGACTAACAATGTAGCTCAATTGAAGACCACTTTTCACCTCTCAATTCACATACCAATTCCATGTAATGACAAAATTAAGAAAACTGCTACATCCACAATACTTTTTATAACAAATCTTAAGTGACAAGTTATTATTAATTGTAATTGATGGGCAAAAAAAAAAAAAAAAACAATAACAATTTACCACCAAAGATTTGTTAGAAAAATGTTTTGGATGTAGCATTTCCCAAAAATCAAAGGAGTGAGTCTCACATTTTGATTCATCCTCTCAAAAGATATTCTAAACCTCTTTTTGTTTTGTAAAAAATAACTTCCAGCCAAAAAAATGAATATGTGTCATTGAAGTTCATTCGGCACATGTCTATCAAGCTTGATACATGCATATGAGGTGCATTGCTTGATGCTTGCAAGGTCCACCGTAACATATAGAATATAGATTGGTGAATATGTGTCATATAATCTCTTTGAATTGGAACATAGTGGCAGTTCCATATGTGGAGAAGACTTACATATATGCATGAGTAAGAAAGTGAGGTGGGATTGCAGTAAGTAGAACAATGATGAAATTACACAGAGATTAACATGGACAAAGCCTCACATGAATTGGAAGACGGGTATATTTACGGTTGCTCTTAACATAATTTTTCAGTTTTAGTTTTGATTTTGTTTACAATTCTCATCATCAAATATCAGAGCCAAACAAGGAAATTTATATATAATGGGATTTTAAATAGAATAATTTACAAGCCTCTGTATAGTTATGGAACCTAATTTAAATCCCAGTCCTTTTGAGGTAAGTATAAGTCTGTGACTAGCTCTTTTGAACATATAAAACCAGTTAGAGTCAATAGAATGTAGTATAATACAAATCAATCAATATATATTAACAGCAGAGATCTCATGTAGAGCATAGACCTTATGTGAGAGACCATGAGGTTCTGTTAAGTAGTACATTCCTTGAAACTCTCTTGTTTAGGCTTCCACCTCATCAAAGTTTGCATTTATATCAAATTTTTAATTCATTAAATATGTCAATGAGTAAATACACATATTAATTATTTATAAGTGTGCACTAATTGTATATATACATTCTAAAATTTTATATAAGGAAACAAAAACCTCACGTGGAAGATTATACAATTCTACCATGAAGCGCTTTGTTAAAGCAATTTTTCATTTAACTTTCCACCTCACCACTCTTTACATATTTTGGATTATAAATAAAATTCTTTTAACAGAATATTACTATTTTCACTAAGTGTTTAACATATTACTATCATACTTCAGCAACATAAACGTGACATCAAACAAAAAAATTAACAATGATATTACAAAAAAATTATTACTAACTCCAATGCATTGAAGAAACAAAAACTATGATTAAACAAACAATCAACTTATTAGTTACACCACATAATAACTTGTGGGGCCCAATAATTTAAGGACCAAGCCCAATTGCTCCTGGAAAATCCGAAGGCCCAATCCGAGGAGAGCTGTGGCCCAAGCTCTACAGTACAGAGCACAAAACAATTTTGGAAGGCAGCCGAGGACAGTTTGGTCCTCGGCAGATCCTGAATCCCACCGAAATGAAGGGGTAAAACTGGTACAGGGACGAATTTGTAAGGAGATCCAAAATATCTTGGGGAAGTTATCCTTACTACCCTTCCGGATAAGACCCAACACATGACAGAGCCGTACTCTGCAGCCTTATCAACCATACCCAACAATTCTGGGATTAGACTGATGGGACAAATATCAGTCTTATAAAGATTGACCCTACACGTGGACGAAGGACAATGAACACGGACGAGTATAAAAGAAGAAAGTAAATAAATCTAAAGGGGATCCCATCCCACCTGGAAGAAAAGAAAGATGAGATGGGGGAGAACATCTCAGCAACACCGGACTTCACTGAAGAAAGTCCGTCGTTGGATAACCGGGATAAGGCCTCAATGGTCCTCGGATCAACTCCGAGGAGTCCCATCCCATAGGGTGCGACGTCTTAGGGCTTAAATGTTCAGGCCCAACTCCTTTTTCTACCTGAATTCCTCTAAAGCCAGGATCGGATATCGCCCCGTGACCAGCAGCTAGCTTTTCAAGCCCACTCTCTACAAATCATATTGTGAGGGATCTTTCGTACGCGAGCCCAACATCCTTATTGGGCCGCCAGAGAATCGTGTCCTTACAATTGGCGCCGTCTGTGGGAAAGCTTGCGCGTTGACGCAGGTGGCGGTGGAATCAACTCATTGGCAAGCAGAAATTTCTGGGATCTCCTCCGTCTCCAGCGACATATAGTTGTTGCTCCGACGTAAGCTTCCGCTAGGGGCTACGCCTCGCAGTGCTAAGAGCGCGGGCGTCTCTGGGGCCTCCCAGCCTCAGACCAACTGTCCCCGCCTTAGTGTAGGGGCTGGTGGTTGAAAAATAAAACAAATAAAAAGATCATAAGTTTTGGACAGAACCAAGGCCTTGCATGGTCCTCGGACTCAAGCCTATGGGGAAACCAAGTACATAAAAAGATCATAAGTTTTGGACAGAACCAAGGCCTTGCATGGTCCACGGACTCAAGCCTATGGGGAAACCAAGTACATAAAAAGATCATAAGTTTTGGACAGAACCAAGGCCTTGCATGGTCCTCGGACTCAAGCCTATGGGGAAACCAAGTGCAAGTAAAAAGATCATAAGTTTTGGACAGAACCAAGGCCTTGCATGGTCCTCGGACTCAAGCCTATGGGGAAACCAAGTACATAAAAAGATCATAAGTTTTGGACAGAACCAAGGCCTTGCATGGTCCACGGACTCAAGCCTATGGGGAAACCAAGTACATAAAAGAAATCTTACCAGTTTTGGACAGAACCAAGGCCTTGTATGGTCCTCGGACTCAAGCCTATGGGGAAACCAAGTACACAAAATAAAAACTGTTACTAGAGCATTAAAATCCATCCGAAGAGAACTTCTCGTTAACAGTTGGGTCAGTCTTTAATTGCACGGGTTCCCCGGTCTACCCTCAGATCCCCAGTACCAAAGGGGCTGATACGATACGGCACAGTATGTTGTCCCAAGGGCACGATCCAAGTCCATCGCTGCTCGGCTGCTCTCTCGGATATTCGTCTAGCGTGCATCACGCAGCGCTCAGCAGCTATCTCGGTTAGTTCCATGAATTCAATCTATTGAGGATTACCATTGTTATACTTGATAATATTTGCGAGTTTAAACTAATAAGGGTTTATATTAAAGTGTTCTTCCGTCCAGAATATTGTTAAAGGCATGCTTAGACTTAATATTCAGACCCAAAGTGGTTGTTGCAAAAAAAATAATAATAATATGTATAAAGAAATAAACACATCTTTTATTAAGACAAAAGAACAGTACAGTGTACAATAAAAGCTGAAACCAGCTTACATTAGAGTTAACTGCGTAAGTAAAAGAAAAGTACAAAAGAGTAAAGATGATGCCGAGGAGATATCTCAGAGGAGAGGTTGGCTACTGTTCCAAGATGTCGTCTAAGGAAACTATTCCTCGACGCTTCTACATGCCCATAACTCAGGCAGCCAAAGAACCTGACCTCAGGCTAACACCATCTACAGCAAAGATGCAGGGAGCCGGCAGTTGGGAAGCCCCCGCAGAAATTTGCCTGCTACAAGGCAGACGGCGCTGATGGCGGAAATTCCTTCTTCGGGCATGCCAAAAATCTGGCATGACCAGAACCTGCTTCGGATTTTGACTAAAAGAAGGAGAAACATCCTTTCCCCTCTCTCGAATTGAAATATTCTCTTGAGTCTACGCCTCCTTGGCCTGTACCTCACTGTCTGGAGTCTCAGGAAGACACAGCGCTTTTGTGGCGGAGAGAACTCCTTTGCCCCAATCCTCGCCTCAAACATGATGTACTAAGAGAGGAGACTGAAGAATTCGTGTGAAAGTAAAGCAGCCTTCTCTCTTATTTATTTAAAAGATGAGGTGACGGCATTTAATTCACGCAGCGTCCCAAGGAACGCTACAGACAAAATGTCTCCGGCTCGATTTCCAATGCCGTCTGCAACCCTGTGATTAAAGGAGCCTCGTGAAGGCGCACCTCGAATACTGGGACGCCAAAAAGTACCGCGTGACCAAAGATTACGGAAATGCCTCTAAATCTGTGGGCCTAATAAATTCGCGGCCCAGGCCCATTCTGCATGGAAGCCCACGGACTATGGCCCACACCAAGGAATAACCGTTACCGAGGACAACTTCCTGCTCGGCAACTTATGAGACACCTGAGGAAAGACAGGTGCAAAGAGAAAAAGGGAGGGCATAAAGTTTTAGACAGAACCAATGCCTTATATGGTCCTCGGACTCAAGCCTATGGGGAAACCAAATACAAAACATTATTATTATTAAAGTTTTGGACAGAACCAAGGCCTTGTATGGTCCTCGGACTCAAGCCTATGGGGAAACCAAATACAAAACATTATTATTATTAAAGTTTTGGACAGAACCAAGGCCTTGTATGGTCCTCGGACTCAAGCCTATGGGGAAACCAAGTACAAAAAGTTATTATTATTAAATTTTTGGACAGAACCAAGGCCTTGTATGGTCCTCGGACTCAAGCCTATGGGGAAACCAAATACAAAACATTATTATTATTAAAGTTTTGGACAGAACCAAGGCCTTGTATGGTCCTCGGACTCAAGCCTATGGGGAAACCAAGTACAAAAAGTTATTATTATTAAAGTTTTGGACAGAACCAAGGCCTTGTATGGTCCTCGGACTCAAGCCTATGGGGAAACCAAGTACAAAAATTATTATTATTACAAGTTTTGGACAGAACCAAGGCCCTGTATTGTCCTCGGACTCAAGCCTATGGGGAAACCAAATACAAAAAATTATTATTATTACAAGTTTTGGACATAACCAAGGCCTTGCGTGGTCCTCGGACCCAAGCCAAGGTGGTAAGTACTACTTTTTATTGGTCTGCCTTATTGTGCCAAGCACTTCTATTAAGATTATGGCAACATCTTTTTATTATTAAGTATTTTGGTCTTAGTCGTCATTGATTTAGATGCGGTATTTTTGAGCCGAGCAGCACTTGCAAATTTATAAAAACAGAGAGACAGAACATGCAAAGTGAAATAGAAACAACTTTTATTAATATGAAAAATTATTACAATGTACAAAAAGAGGCTTCAACAAGCCTATACAAAAGAGGGGCTGCCGAAGCAGCACTAACATCCACAGTACGGATAAGCAAACGATCAAGCGCCTTTTGAACTTGTCTTCGAAGTCTCTCCAATCTCTGCCTCAGTGTTGCTCATACTAAAAGAAGAACTCACTTCAAAGAAAAAAAAAAAGAACGAAGAAGAAGGAAATAGTAAGGAAGAAATCAATGAAGAAGATGGAGGACATGAGTAAGAGAAGGAGGAGAAGAAAAGTGGGAGAAATGAAAAGACAAAGAGAGGAGCAAAAGAGGGAGAAGGACAGCACCAAGGCGGAACTGGTGCTGGGAAGACTATAAGAGGAAGACGGAGGAGGGCACCAGTGAGCAAGGAAAGGGAGAAGCAGAAGCACTTCGCCCCTGCCTCAACCCTGACTCCTAACACACCGGTGCCATGTTAGGTACGCTCGTGAGGAGCCGAGTGGTGCTGATATTGGGTGTTCTCGACTCAGTCACGCCAAGAGTTCGACGTGACGAGCCCCTGCTTCGGATTTTGAAGCACTTCGCCCCTGCCTCAACCCTGACTCCTAACACACCGGTGCCATGTTAGGTACGCTCGTGAGGAGCCGAGTGGTGCTGATATTGGGTGTTCTCGACTCAGTCACGCCAAGAGTTCGACGTGACGAGCCCCTGCTTCGGATTTTGGCTGAAAGGGAGGCGGGACAGATCTTAAGTCTGCGCCACCCTTGCCCCGATCGAGCCATTTCAAGCTTTATCGGAACATGGTGTTTTGAGGAGGGGCATGGTTTCTTCATCGTTCGTTATGGAAGGCGTGTACTGATATGGCGTATAAACAAACGGGCTAAGCAGGCGCTAAAGAAGGCTACGGGTTTCAAATCTCAGAGGGAAGGAGAGGAGTCTGCACGAAAGTGACGGCCTCCTGCTTGCCTTCTTATAGGAAGGGCAGAACGAAGGGTATTAAATGCATTCAAGTTTCCCAAAGGAATCTGGAGAAAAAAGAGGCGTCCGTTCCGTTTCCCCCACCTTATCAGATGAGCCGCCGGACATAAATGAGCCTCGTAAAGGGGATTCATTAAGGGCGCGTCTGGGACAGCCAAGCGGCAGGAGTAGATCACGAGCAGATTAAATGAAATCCCTAGAAAACCGCCTAATCTCCTGGACAGGTGGAAAACCGCTCACATAAATGCGGGGTTGAACTAAACAAGCCATATTAAGGGCCCGGGTTTGCCAAAACCCTCCCTTCCAACCCGGAAGTCGGATAGAAGGGTTTTGAGGGGCTATTGTGGGGCCCAATAATTTAAGGACTAAGCCCAATTGCTCTTGGAAAATCCGAAGGCCCAATCCGAGGAGAGCTGTGGCCCAAGCTCTACAGTACAGAGCACAAAACAATTTTGGAAGGCAGCCGAGGACAGTTTGGTCCTCGGCAGATCCTGAATCCCACCGAAATGAAGGGGTAAAACTGGTACAGGGACGAATTTGTAAGGAGATCCAAAATATCTTGGGGAAGTTATCCTTACTACCCTTCCGGATAAGACCCAACACATGACAGAGCCGTACTCTGCAGCCTTATCAACCATACCCAACAATTCTGGGATTAGACTGATGGGACAAATATCAGTCTTATAAAGATTGACCCTACACGTGGACGAAGGACAATGAACACGGACGAGTATAAAAGAAGAAAGTAAATAAATCTAAAGGAGATCCCATCCCACCTGGAAGAAAAGAAAGATGAGATGGGGGAGAACATCTCAGCAATACCGGACTTCATTGAAGAAAGTCCGTCGTTGGATAACCGGGGTAAGGCCTCAATGGTCCTCGGATCAACTCCGAGGAGTCCCATCCCATAGGGTGCGACGTCTTAGGGCTTAAATGTTCAGGCCCAACTCCTTTTTCTACCTGAATTCCTCTAAAGCCAGGATCGGATATCGCCCCGTGACCAGCAGCTAGCTTTTCAAGCCCACTCTCTACAAATCATATTGTGAGGGATCTTTCGTACGCGAGCCCAACATCCTTATTGGGCCGCCAGAGAATCGTGTCCTTACAATTGGCGCCGTCTGTGGGAAAGCTTGCGCGTTGACGCAGGTGGCGGTGGAATCAACTCATTGGCAAGCAGAAATTTCTGGGATCTCCTCCGTCTCCAGCGACATATAGTTGTTGCTCCGACGTAAGCTTCCGCTAGGGGCTACGCCTCGCAGTGCTAAGAGCGCGGGCGTCTCTGGGGCCTCCCAGCCTCAGGCCAACTGTCCCCGCCTTGGTGTAGGGGCTGGTGGTTGAAAAATAAAACAAATAAAAAGATCATAAGTTTTGGACAGAACCAAGGCCTTGCATGGTCCTCGGACTCAAGCCTATGGGGAAACCAAATACATAAAAAGATCATAAGTTTTGGACAGAACCAAGGCCTTGCATGGTCCACGGACTCAAGCCTATGGGGAAACCAAGTACATAAAAAAGATCATAAGTTTTGGACAGAACCAAGGCCTTGCATGGTCCTCGGACTCAAGCCTATGGGGAAACCAGTGCATAAAAAGATTCATAAGTTTGGACAGAACAAGCCTTGCGATGGTCCTCGGACTCAAGCCTATGGGGAAACCAAGTACATAAAAAAGATCATAAGTTTTGGACAGAACCAAGGCCTTGCATGGTCCTCGGACTCAAGCCTATGGGGAAACCAAGTACAAAAAAGAAATCTTATAAGTTTTGGACAGAACCAAGGCTTTGCATGGTCCTCGGACTCAAGCCTATGGGGAAACCAAGTACAAAAAAGGAATCTTACAAGTTTTGGACAGAACCAAGGCCTTGCATGGTCCTCGGACTCAAGCCTATGGGGAAACCAAGTACATAAAAAAGATCATAAGTTTTGGACAGAACCAAGGCCTTGCATGGATCCACGGTACACAAGCCTATAGGGGAACCAATACCATAAAAAGATCATTAAGTTTTGTACAGAACAAGGCCTTGCATTGGTCCACGGACTAAGCCCATGGGGAAACCAAGTACATAAAAGCATTCATAAGTTTTGGACAGAACCAAGGCCTTGCATGGTCCACGGACTCAAGCTATGGGGAAACCAAGTACATAAAAAAGATTCAAAGTTTTGGACAGAAACCAAGGCCGCATGGTCCTCGGATCAAGCTTATTTGGGGAAACCAGTACATAAAAAAGATCATAAGTTTTGGACAGAACCAAGGCCTTGCATGGTCCACGGACTCAGGCCTATGGGGAAACCAAGTACATAAAAAGATCATAAGTTTTGGACAGAACCAAGGCCTTGCATGGTCCTTAGACTCAAGCCTATGGGGAAACCAAGTACATAAAAAGATCATAAGTTTTGGACAGAACCAAGGCCTTGCATGGTCCTCGGATTCAAGCCTATGGGGAAACCAAGTACATAAAAAGATCATAAGTTTTGGACAGAACCAAGGCCTTGCATGGTCCACGGACTCAGGCCTATGGGGAAACCAAGTACATAAAGAAATCTTACCAGTTTTGGACAGAACCAAGGCCTTGTATGGTCCTCGGACTCAAGCCTATGGGGAAACCAAGTACACAAAATAAAAACTGTTACTAGAGCATTAAAATCCATCCGAAGAGAACTTCTCGTTAACAGTTGGGTCAGTCTTTAATTGCACGGGTTCCCCGGTCTACCCTCAGATCCCCAGTACCAAAGGGGCTGATACGATACGGCACAGTATGTTGTCCCAAGGGCACGATCCAAGTCCATCGCTGCTCGACTGCTCTCTCGGATATTCGTCTAGCGTGCATCACGCAGCGCTCAGCAGCTATCTCGGTTAGTTCCATGAATTCAATCTATTGAGGATTACCATTGTTATACTTGATAATATTTGCGAGTTTAAACTAATAAGGGTTTATATTAAAGTGTTCTTCCGTCCAGAATATTGTTAAAGGCATGCTTAGACTTAATATTCAGACCCAAAGTGGTTGTTGCAAAAAAAATAATAATAATATGTATAAAGAAATAAACACATCTTTTATTAAGACAAAAGAACAGTACAGTGTACAATAAAAGCTGAAACCAGCTTACATTAGAGTTAACTGCGTAAGTAAAAGAAAAGTACAAAAGAGTAAAGATGATGCCGAGGAGATATCTCAGAGGAGAGGTTGGCTACTGTTCCAAGATGTCGTCTAAGGAAACTATTCCTCGACGCTTCTACATGCCCATAACTCAGGCAGCCAAAGAACCTGACCTCAGGCTAACACCATCTACAGAAGAGATGCAGGGAGCTGGCAGTTGGGAAGCCCCCGCAGAAATTTGCCTGCTACAAGGCAGACAGCGCTGATGGCGGAAATTCCTTCTTCGGGCATGCCAAAAATCTGGCATGACCAGAACCTGCTTCGGATTTTGACTAAAAGAAGGAGAAACATCCTTTCCCCTCTCTCGAATTGAAATATTCTCTTGAGTCTACGCCTCCTTGGCCTGTACCTCACTATCTGGAGTCTCAGGAAGACACAGCGCTTTTGTGGCGGAGAGAGCTCCTTTGCCCCAATCCTCGCCTCAAACATGATGTACTAAGAGAGGAGACTGAAGAATTCGTGTGAAAGTAAAGCAGCCTTCTCTCCTATTTATTTAAAAGATGAGGTGACGGCATTTAATTCACGCAGCGTCCCAAGGAACGCTACAGACAAAATGTCTCCGGCTCGATTTCCAATGCCGTCTGCAACCCTGTGATTAAAGGAGCCTCGTGAAGGCGCACCTCGAATACTGGGACGCCAAAAAGTACCGCGTGACCAAAGATTACGGAAATGCCTCTAAATCTGTGGGCCTAATAAATTCGCGGCCCAGGCCCATTCTGCATGGAAGCCCACGGACTATGGCCCACACCAAGGAATAACCGTTACCGAGGACAACTTCCTGCTCGGCAACTTATGAGACACCTGAGGAAAGACAGGTGCAAAGAGAAAAAGGGAGGGCATAAAGTTTTGGACAGAACCAAGGCCTTGTATGGTCCTCGGACTCAAGCCTATGGGGAAACCAAATACAAAACATTATTATTATTAAAGTTTTGGACAGAACCAAGGCCTTGTATGGTCCTCGGACTCAAGCCTATGGGGAAACCAAATACAAAACATTATTATTATTAAAGTTTTGGACAGAACCAAGGCCTTGTATGGTCCTCGGACTCAAGCCTATGGGGAAACCAAATACAAAACATTATTATTATTAAAGTTTTGGACAGAACCAAGGCCTTGTATGGTCCTCGGACTCAAGCCTATGGGGAAACCAAGTACAAAAAGTTATTATTATTAAATTTTTGGACAGAACCAAGGCCTTGTATGGTCCTCGGACTCAAGCCTATGGGGAAACCAAATACAAAACATTATTATTATTAAAGTTTTGGACAGAACCAAGGCCTTGTATGGTCCTCGGACTCAAGCCTATGGGGAAACCAAGTACAAAAAGTTATTATTATTAAAGTTTTGGACAGAACCAAGGCCTTGTATGGTCCTCGGACTCAAGCCTATGGGGAAACCAAGTACAAAAATTATTATTATTACAAGTTTTGGACAGAACCAAGGCCCTGTATTGTCCTCGGACTCAAGCCTATGGGGAAACCAAATACAAAAAATTATTATTATTACAAGTTTTGGACATAACCAAGGCCTTGCGTGGTCCTCGGACCCAAGCCAAGGTGGTAAGTACTACTTTTTATTGGTCTGCCTTATTGTGCCAAGCACTTCTATTAAGATTATGGCAACATCTTTTTATTATTAAGTATTTTGGTCTTAGTCGTCATTGATTTAGATGCGGTATTTTTGAGCCGAGCAGCACTTGCAAATTTATAAAAACAGAGAGACAGAACATGCAAAGTGAAATAGAAACAACTTTTATTAATATGAAAAATTATTACAATGTACAAAAAGAGGCTTCAACAAGCCTATACAAAAGAGGGGCTGCCGAAGCAGCACTAACATCCACAGTACGGATAAGCAAACGATCAAGCGCCTTTTGAACTTGTCTTCGAAGTCTCTCCAATCTCTGCCTCAGTGTTGCTCATACTAAAAGAAGAACTCACTTCAAAGAAAAAAAAAAAGAACGAAGAAGAAGGAAATAGTAAGGAAGAAATCAATGAAGAAGATGGAGGACATGAGTAAGAGAAGGAGGAGAAGAAAAGTGGGAGAAATGAAAAGACAAAGAGAGGAGCAAAAGAGGGAGAAGGACAGCACCAAGGCGGAACTGGTGCTGGGAAGACTATAAGAGGAAGACGGAGGAGGGCACCAGTGAGCAAGGAAAGGGAGAAGCAGAAGCACTTCGCCCCTGCCTCAACCCTGACTCCTAACACACCGGTGCCATGTTAGGTACGCTCGTGAGGAGCCGAGTGGTGTTGATATTGGGTGTTCTCGACTCAGTCACGCCAAGAGTTCGACGTGACGAGCCCCTGCTTCGGATTTTGGCTGAAAGGGAGGCGGGACAGATCTTAAGTCTGCGCCACCCTTGCCCCGATCGAGCCATTTCAAGCTTTATCGGAACATGGTGTTTTGAGGAGGGGCATGGTTTCTTCATCGTTCGTTATGGAAGGCGTGTACTGATATGGCGTATAAACAAACGGGCTAAGCAGGCGCTAAAGAAGGCTACGGGTTTCAAATCTCAGAGGGAAGGAGAGGAGTCTGCACGAAAGTGACGGCCTCCTGCTTGCCTTCTTATAGGAAGGGCAGAACGAATGGTATTAAATGCATTCAAGTTTCCCAAAGGAATTTGGAGAAAAAAGAGGCGTCCGTTCCGTTTCCCCACCTTATTAGATGAGCCGCCGGACATAAATGAGCCTCGTAAAGGGGATTCATTAAGGGCGCGTCTGGGACAGCCAAGCGGCAGGAGTAGATCACGAGCAGATTAAATGAAATCCCTAGAAAATCGGCTAATCTCCTGGACAGGTGGAAAACCGCTCACATAAATGCGGGGTTGAACTAAACAAGCCATATTAAGGGCCCGGGTTTGCCAAAACCCTCCCTTCCAACCCGGAAGTCGGATAGAAGGGTTTTGAGGGGCTATTGTGGGGCCCAATAATTTAAGGACCAAGCTCAATTGCTCCTGGAAAATCCGAAGGCCCAATCCGAGGAGAGCTGTGGCCCAAGCTCTACAGTACAGAGCACAAAACAATTTTGGAAGGTAGCCGAGGACAGTTTGGTCCTCGGCAGATCCTGAATCCCACCGAAATGAAGGGGTAAAACTGGTACAGGGACGAATTTGTAAGGAGATCCAAAATATCTTGGGGAAGTTATCCTTACTACCCTTCCGGATAAGACCCAACACATGACAGAGCCGTACTCTGCAGCCTTATCAACCATACCCAACAATTCTGGGATTAGACTGATGGGACAAATATCAGTCTTATAAAGATTGACCCTACACGTGGACGAAGGACAATGAACACGGACGAGTATAAAAGAAGAAAGTAAATAAATCTAAAGGGGATCCCATCCCACCTGGAAGAAAAGAAAGATGAGATGGGGGAGAACATCTCAGCAACACCGGACTTCACTGAAGAAAGTCCGTCGTTGGATAACCGGGATAAGGCCTCAATGGTCCTCGGATCAACTCCGAGGAGTCCCATCCCATAGGGTGCGACGTCTTAGGGCTTAAATGTTCAGGCCCAACTCCTTTTTCTACCTGAATTCCTCTAAAGCCAGGATCGGATATCGCCCCGTGACCAGCAGCTAGCTTTTCAAGCCCACTCTCTACAAATCATATTGTGAGGGATCTTTCGTACGCGAGCCCAACATCCTTATTGGGCCGCCAGAGAATCGTGTCCTTACATAACTAATTTCTAATTTATATGACATTTACTCTATAGTCCAAATTCCCCATCCCCCTTAATTTTGTATTACATCGTTAATTTAAAATAAACCCTATCATATTATCACAACACTACTTCATATTATTACTTTAAAATATTTATAATATTTTATATAATTTTCTCACATAGTAGCTTACAGAATTATCTACACATCACGCGGGCCCATTGCTAGTACATCAAATAGCTGTCTCAACTAAGATTCAAGGTGCTATATGGTATAAACAACGATCAAATAGAATGATTTACAGGCCTCTAGATAGTTGTGGAAACCTGACTTAAATACCAACCCTAGTCAAGGCGAACTCATATAAAGCCTGTAAAAGACTTCTAGACTTTCCCTCTTCAGGCAACTTTAAAAGGCAAGCAACTTTTGAGAACCCATAATGGTGCACAAACATAGAATCTTCCTCCACTTCTTGTCTCACCTCTGCGTCAAGAAGGTTTGGTCTCGTTAGTGCCCACTGCATGGCCCATATGGCCAAAGGGCGCATGTAACACATAGATCTGTATTGGTCCTTGCTGTTCCAAGCTTCCGGAGTTTGAAAAGAATAACTGTGCACAAAATGGTAACTTGTTAATAATCTAAAAGAAGGAATTTAGGTATCACCTAAATGAATTAACCAACAGTCAACAAAAAAAATTCTTCCAAGAATAAACTGGGCAAAAAGTTTCTTGAATGACATCATGAATATCCAGTTGTGTGTTGTGTACGTGCAAGTTAGATTTGAGATTATTTATGTGAGTGAAATAAGTTATCTAAAAGTACATTTACATGAGAAAGTTCAAAAAGATGAAAGCTTTGACATGACACTCAAGCAAGAAACAAAGAAAGTGATGGTAGGACATGAAAAAGATGCACATTTAAACAAGAAAAAGAAGTTGATTAACAAAACAACACAAGATGTACATGGAAAACCCTAGAGAACGGATAAAAAACCACGATTTGAGCAAGAACACAACATTCTTGCTTAGCTCAGCTTGTATTACGTATGGGAAAGATATCAGTTCACAATGAAGTTGTCTTTCTTTCCTACCACTCTCTACTTTCATCTCAAAATATCTAGTTGGGTTCTTGCCTTAATAGCACAGCTACATGTTCATTTTATACTCTAAAGAACATGGCTGAATATAAGGACAGGTGTCAAGTCATCATATTCTCTCTTTTGGATTTTTTCACAGCTGTGATATTATCTGCTGACTAAGAGATAAGAATTGCACCAACGTGGCACTAGGACCCGTAGGTAGGTAGCTTTGCCATTACTTGGGAGACAAATCTTGGACATTAAGAGAGACATCAGGAGTATTGTGATTGGTACACGTGTTCTTAAGGTGACTCATTGTGCATTCGACCAATAAGGGGTGTTCTCATAGCTTCTGACCTTAAAAAGTCACTATCTCCCTTTTGTGAGTGCTTGAGTACCATGTCAGGTGTAAATCTTACTTCCTTTCCAAGGCAGTCATGCCTTTAGCACAAACCAAGACTAGATCTCTTAGCCAATGCTTTCTCTCCCTTTGCTCACAGCCACCCCATATGTAGAGTCCAGATTTAACCACTTACGCATTCTCCCATGCCTTGGTGGTGTTATGTACATGTATTTCAAAATCAAGAAAAGATTTAATGGTTTGAGCAAGTGCTTTAGATCTTAATAAAAAAAAATATATATATATATATATATATATATGGTACTAATAAACAAAGATGTGAAGTGCAAGCAACCATTTAGGTTTTCTTTTCTTCTTTCCTTTCATTTTTTTGCCTTCTATACTTTTGCCTATTTCTTGCTACATAAGATGTCATGACCTCAAGGTGACAGCACAGAGCACGATTTATGTAAAAAAGTTCATATGGGCTTTAGTTTTGAATAGTGGGATTAAAATTATTATTGTGAATGGTTCAAAAGGAAACTCTAAGCCAAAAGAAATATTATCAAGAAAATAAGCTAATAGCATGCAATATCCACATCCTTTCTTTTTTGATGAAAATATCCTCACACTTTTGGCTCTTGTCAATAAAGATATAGTTATATAAAGTTGCATAAGTGATATGATTTTATCAGGCCGCAAAGTCAAAGAAAATATCAATTTAATTTAGGCAAACTATTGAATCTACTAACAGTTAATGACATAGATTTGCACGAAAATTTGTACAAGATTGACAATTATATATATATTGCAAGGAGGGGGAGGAGTAATAGGAATATAGGATTAACCAAGCATCCTTATCAAAAACAAGGAAAACGAAACAAGCAAAGTTCACTTCTGTTTGATGTGACAAACAGTCATAATAGCTTTTGGTTTTTAATCTTGAGCTGCTTGAGTTAATAAAACAAACTAATTCTAGAAGAAAAGGCAAACGAAGAGCTAACTCACCCAAGTCCTTCTTTAGACCATGCAGCTTCGTAGACTCCAACTGCAGTCTGAAATGCCATATCAATCATATCTTCATGGATCATTGTTGCAGCAACAGCATATGTGACTCCAGGCCATATTTCTCTTGATTGCATGGATGACATGTCAACATTTCCATCAGGTAACATCCCATTAACAGCTCCCCACCTTCCATTCTTCAACTTTGAGACATTGTAATTAAAGACCTTTTCTAGTGCACTTTTGGCCTTGTCTTCGTCAACAATTGGTAAAAGACCGCATGCTCTAGCATACCTACAGAGTTAATACGCAGAAACTTCTAATCCACCACCATTGTTACTGAAAGAAATAAAATAACCATGCATGACACAGTACAGAAAAAATAATAATAATATATTAAAAAAAGAAAAAGAAGACCCTTTTAAGGTCTAGATTATGGACACTTTAGTTCTCCAACATTTTTTTAAAAAAATACAAAAATTATTTTTTACACAATATAGCAATAAATCCATAGTCCCAAAATTTTGGAGTTGGCTGCTAGTAGAGGATACCCCAACTTGTGTCTGTAAGGGTTCTATTCATAATAAAGTGACTAAATTTTATGCTAGCTGTCAGCCTACAACCACCAACCCCCCCCCCCCCCCCCTCCCTTCCTTTTCTAGGCTTAGGACTGGCAATGAACAAAATATATGACACAAAGCACTAGCATAGGTGGAGTTATGCACCTGTATATGTATTTCTATACAAAATATAACATAGGCTCTAGATAAATCCAGAAATTGTCCCACATGGAGACTAGTGTAAGCATAATGTATACTAGAAACCATTTGGTACACATGCTAAAGATGTTTCCCTGGCCTTGGATAAGAAAAATCAGAGGATTTTATCCTGATTTTAAAAGCAAAAATTGGATAAGCACATGCATGCGCATGCACGCACACACACATGCACACGCATATGCAAGCATAAATTGAAAGAACCATTCTTAATGTTATTAAAGAAAATGATATTAAAAAAAAAAAAAAAATCTAGAAAATTGCTTCAGTCACAACATACCATTGTCCAGCTAATTGGTCAGCTTGAATGGATAAACTTGAACTTCTGCCACTACTGTCATAATTGAAGTAAGAACCATTCCATAATTTATCATACACAACTTTTGCCTTCTGAAACTTAAACCAAAAGTAATCCTCAGATGCCTTATCACCTACTTCACGTGCCATGGCAGATGCAGCCTGCAAGGCCGCCACCCACAACCCTCCACTGTATGCACTCACACCAGAGACAGACCATGTATCATAAGTTTGATCAGGGAAGCCTTCGTTCTCAATCATCCCATCTCCATCCTTGTCAAATTGTTCCATATAAGCCATTGCAACATAAACAGAGGGCCAAACAGCTTGTGCAAAATTCTTATCACCTGTAGCAACCACATCCCTATAAACTTGGAGGACAAATTTCGGATTCAAGTCTTTCCACCTGTCAGAGTTAGAAAGGCTATAAGCATTTACTTCAAACCATGGGTCATTCATTCCAATATCATGAGGAACAGCTCCAAGCACCTTTCTACCGACCCACTCTCCATCATGTAGAAGTTTCATCTTACTGGGATCATGCATCATTACTGCAGCCGCAAAGTCTCTTTGGATGCTAAGTTCAAGTTTTGGAAAAAGCATGACTAATGCAAAAGATGAGTAGAAATGGGTATCGTAAGAGTTCCACATGTGATATTCAATCCCTTCAAAATAAAGGAATTGCCCAATGTTTTCTTCTCCTTTCTGAAGAAGATTTGGCCCAAATGCAGTGTTTGATGAAGTTGTGGTGTGGATTTGATCAAGTACTGAAGTCATCCTTTCAAGAATATCACCAGCGGTATCATTTTGATGGGGTACATTGATTATGTCTTTCAAACCTGGCCTGGAGAGGGAAAACTTCCTTTGTACAATGCTTCCTAAACTATAAACAGGCGGTGATCCATCTGCAAAAATAAAAACTAACTCGTGGTTACTTACTTGAGTCAACAATCACAAAAACGTTTTTGATACAACACCACCCAAGTCATAGTCCCAAAACTTTGGTGTTGGCGAAGCTTTATTAGAATAGAGAGGAAACCTCATGTAAACAGGATGTGCACACGATGCTGTCCTAAAACATAAAGACAAGCTCCACAATACCTGTCCAAATTGTCCCCCCTGAATTAAGATAATAGAGCTCATTGAAGAGAGTAATAGGGTACCTGTAGAAAACCATCAAAGTTAGAATCTGGCTATACATGCACAACAAATAACACGTCAAAACTCACCATTCAGGAAGCCTCTTGTCTTCAAGGATAGGTCTTTGCCATGCATCTATCTGGGACTCCCAATGGCCATTCTCTATATTCAGAAAGAATAAAAAAAAAAATAAGGGCATTGAAGTAACAATTTCTTCACAATAAAAACAATTTATTTTGTGTATTAGCACTTCCTAGCAATCAAAAATATTATGAATGTACGGGCATGTTTATGGCCAACTTTATTACATATGGATTGAACTATAGTTTATGTTATTGCTTTCAAACATGGAGTAAAACTTTAAAATCCTAGGGTTGAAACAAATCATCAATGTACAACACACACTGGAACATTACCAAGAATAGCATAATGTGCAATCTTTGCAGCAGCATCCCCATGGGTACCATAGAATTTAGTGTAACGCCTGTTGATAAAAATTTTCAACAAATAGATAACTTTTTGAAATGTGATATTTCTCAAACAAAATTTTGGCTAGCCACCTGTAATAAGTTTTTCCACTCGAAAAGTTTACTTCAGGGCAATCCCATGCCAATGAAAATGTTACAGAACGTACTGCATTTGATGGAATTCTAAGAGAAGCAGCAATGGCTGCCCCAATAGATGATCCTGGTTCTGAAGGCACTGATGTTTCTGTGGAACTAAGGCGGTCAAAGGATCCACACTGTTAGAAAAGAAATACACATATCAAGTTAGGTGAGAAATGAAGATAAAGCTTTTTCGTTGTATGCATAACAGAAGAGAAATAAAGAAAGGTCAGATTCCTTTGAGGAAATTTGATGCCCAATGGCTAGGTCGAAAAGAAAAAAAAACATGACAAATTGTACTAGTCACTACCTAAAATCTGTTAGAATTTAAACTTGTTTTTAATTAATCTTTCATAAATAAGTGAGTTTCAAAAGTTAATGTAGTGGGAGCTTTATTGAAGTTATGTGTGGGATTTATGAATGTAAGAGTTAGAAAAATAAATGTAGTGGGAGTTTATGGTTGGATGGTGTACTATATAAACCCATTCATCTGTCAAGTTCTAAGCAAGAGTTGAAGAGAAATACAAAGCTTTAAAGAGTTCTAACTCTTCCCTCTCCACTCTCTCTCCCTTCATTTAATTTGTGAGTGTCAATCTCTTCTATACACTAAGTATTGTGTGAGTGTTTGTGAGAGTAAGTGAAGAAAGGCCCATTAGTATTTTGTTCTATTTCCAACAAAGTGGTATTAGAGCCAATCGGTTCGTGGTGAGAATGGCTATTGCTAATGGGATGGTGTCGTTCCAATTTCCTCGACTTACCAAACAAAACTTTGAAAATTGGAGTATCTGAATGAAGGTGTTGCTCAGATCCCAAGATGCGTGGGAGATTGTGGAGAAAGGTTATATGGAGTCACAAGCGGAAAAATCTTTGACCCCAAACCAAAAGGAAGCCTTGCCAAAGGCTCAAAAGGAAGATCAACAAGCGTGTTGGCAATTGTAAATCAATTGAAGAGATATGGTGAGAATTTGGATGATGTGTGTGGGGTAGAAAAAATCCTACGGTCATTAACTTCTAAGTTTGACTATATCGTTGTGGCGATTGAGAAATCAAAAGACTTGGAGTCAGTGACCATTGACCAGCTCATGGGATCATTACAAGCAAAGCTCAATAAGAAAGGCTCAATAAGAAGAAGTGAGAGCCTTTGGAGCAAATCCTACAAGCAAAGCTCACCTTGAATGAGAAAGGTTGGCATGAAAGTAGCCAAAGAGGCCGGGGATGTGGACGTGGTAGAGGGAGAGGATCTGGAGGAAGGAATGGTCAAAACTCTCTCAATTAGGAAGAGCGGGGTCAAAGTTCACAATCCACAAGAGATTGTGGAAGAGGAAGTTTCTCAAGACCATATAGAAGAAGGTATGATAAGTCTAATATCAAATGTTATAATTGTCAAAAGTATTGGCATTATGCTCTTGAATGTAAAAATGCCGCTAACACTATTAAGGAGAAAGCTAACTATGCTGAAGATAAGAATGAAGAAGTAGAGCCGACTTTGTTGTTGGCATACAAAGAAGAAAATGGTGCATGGTATCTTGACTCTGCTGCTAGCAACCATATGTGTGGGAAGAAAAGGATGTTTATGGAGATTGATGAATCGGTGGTCGGGAATGTTATCTTTGGTGACTCATCCAAAGTTTTAGTGAAGGGGATAGGTAAAATTCTTATTCGTTTAAAGAATGGAGATCATCGATTTATTTCTGATGTATATTATGTGCCAAGCATGAAAACTAATATTTTGAGTTTGGGACAACTCCTTGAGAAAGACTATGATATCCGGTTAAAAGATCGTAAGTGCTTAATAAGGGATCATTGAAATAATGTGATAGCTAATGTGCCTATGACAAGAAATAGAATTGAGCATCCTAACCAGCTTTGTGAAGGATGTCTTCTTGGCAAGCAATCAAGGAAGAGCTTTCCAAAAGAAGCTAGTACAAGAGCAACCAAGTCATTGCAACTTTTTTATACTGATGTGTGTGGACCTATCAAGCCATCATCACTTAATAAAAGTAACTACTTTCTTTTCTTTATTGATGATTTTAGTAGAAAAATGTGGGTTTATCTTTTGAAGCAGAAATCTGAAGCATTTAGTGAATTTAAGAAATTTAAGGCATTTGTAGAAAAGCAGAGGGGCCATAAAATTAAGGCCTTAAGATCTGATAGAGGAGACAAATTCACATCAAATGAATTCAAAGAATTTTGTGAAGCAAATGGGATTCGCCACCCTCTAACAATTCCAAGGTCACCACAACAGAATGGTGTGGCAGAAAGAAAGAATCGTTCAATTCTTAATATGGCCAAAAGCATGTTGAAGAGCAAGAAAATGCCTAAAGAATTTTGGGCTAAAGCTATTGATTGTGCAATCTATTTGTCCAATCGTTGCCCCCACAAGAAGTGTACAAGGAAAAACCCCACAATAAGCTTGGAATAGGAAGACGCTTAGAGTTTCCCATCTTCGTGTGTTTGGGAACATTGCATATGCACATGTACCAAATCAAGAGAGATCCAAGCTAGATGATAAAAGAAAGAAGTATGTGTTCATTGGCTATGATCCAAGCTCTAATGGCTATAAGCTCTATAATCCGAGCACTGGAAAAGTCATTGTTAGTCAAGATGTGGAATTCGATGAAGAAGGCACATGGGATTGGAAAACCCAAGAAGAGGAGGAGTATGATTTCTTTCCTCTATCTGAAGAGGAAGATCAAGGGAATGAAGTTCACTAAGAGCCTATCACTCCACCTCCATCACCAGCAGCATCATCTCCCATTCATGAAAGTCCATCATCATCATCTTCACTAGAAGGAAGTTCTAGTGAAAGACCAAGAAAAATGAGAAGTCTCCAGGATCTTTATGATTCAACAAAGATTACAGATGATGTAACACCTTTTTGTCTGTTTGCTGATTGTGAACCTATAGGATTTGAAGAAGCGGTGCAAGACAAAAAATGGGGAAATGCTATGGACGAAGAGATCAAGGCAATAGAGAAGAATGATACATGGGAGTTTGCACCTCTTCCAACTGGAAAGAAGACAATTGGTGTAAAATGGGTGTACAAGTTGAAGAAGAATGCAAAAGGAAAGGTAGAGAGATACAAAGCAAGATTGGTGGTGAAAGGCTATAGTCAACGACAAGGTATTGATTATGATGAGGTATTTGCCCCAGTTACTCGTTTGAAAACTATACAATTACTAATTTCTTTAGCAACTCAGAATCAATGGAGAATTTTCCAAATGGATGTAAAATTTGCATTTTTGAATGGCTACCTTGAGGAAGAACTTTATGTTAAGCAGCCTATAGGCTATGTTGTAGAGGGGTAGGAAGATAAATTTTTGAAGTTGAAGAAAGCTCTATATGGCTTGAAACAGGCATCAAGAGCTTGGAATGGTAGAATTGAAAAATACTTCCAGGTTGATGGGTTTTTTAAATGCCCACATAAACATGCGCTTTATTGTAAGGTGCATAAAAATTGAGATATCGTAATTGTTTGTCTGTATGTAGATGATTTGATTTTTACAGGTAACAATCCAAGTATGTTTGAAGACTTCAAGAAAGCAATGACTAAGGAGTTTGAAATGACCGATATTGGATTTATGGCCTATTATCTGAGCATTGAAGTGAAGCAGATGGAGGAAGGGATTTTTATTTCCCAAGAAGGTTATGCGAAGGATATTCTCAAGAAGTTAGAGATGTTAAATTCCCATTCAATTGGCACCCTTGTAGAATGGGGAGTGAAGTTGTCAAAGCATGACGATGAAGAGAAGGTAAATCCAACATTCTTCAAGAGTTTGGTTGGAAGTCTGAGGTATCTAACATGCACAAGACCAGACATTCTTTTTGGTGTTGGACTAGTTAGTTGTTACATGAAAGCACCGACAATGACTCATTTGAAGACTGCCAAGAGAATTCTTCGCTATTTAAAAGGTATACTAGATTATGGACTGTTGTATTCACCCTCTAAAGGTTTTAAACTTGTTGGCTACAGTGATAGTGATTGGGTCGGAGACATGGATGATAGAAAGAGTACTACTAGTTTTGTATTCTATATGGGTGATATTGCATTTACATGGATGTCCAAAAAGCAGCCAAACATGACGCTTTCCACTTGTGAAGCTAAGTATGTTGCTGCTACCTTCGATGTTTGTCATGCAATTTGGCTTAGAAGTTTATTGAAAGAGTTGCAGATGTTTCAAGAAGAAGCTACAAAGATATTTGTGGACAATAAGTCAGCACTAGCTCTTGCAAAGAATCCAATCTTGCATGACTGAAGCAAGCACATCAACACAAGGTATCATTTTATTCGAGAATGTATTGCAAGAAAGGAAGTTCATCTTGAGTTCATGAAGTCACATGATCAGGTTGCAGATATACTCACTAAACCAATCAAGTATGACACATTCAACAAGCTGCGAGCCTTACTTGGAGTAATCAAGAAAACAAGTTTAAGGGGGGATGTTAGAAGTTAAACTTGTTTTTAATTAATCTTTCATAAATAAGTGTGAGTTTCATAAGTTAATGTAGTGGGAGGCTTATTGAAGTTATGTGTGGGATTTATGAATGTAAGAGCTAGAAAAATAAATGTAGTGGGAGTTAAAGGTTGGATGGCGTACTATATAAACTCATTCATCCGTCAAGTTCTAAGCAAGAGTTGAAGAGAAATACAAAGCTTTAAAGAGTTCTAACTCTTCCCTCTCCACTCTCTCTCCCTTTATTTAATTTGTGAGTGTGAGTCTCTTCTATACACTAAGTAGTGTGGGAGTGTTTGTGAGAGTAAGTGAGGAAAAGCCTATCAGTATTTTGTTTTATTTCCAACAGAATCTGCCTAACTTCAGCACCTATGTTGCTTGCAATCACCACCAAACTAAAAGAAACATCTCAAATGAAAAAAAAAAAAAAAAAAAAAATTATTTCAAATTTCAATGCTTCAAGCCATTCTTGGAGCCTCATTTTAATAGGCATCAAGGAGTACATCAAGCCTCAGTTACATTCCATAAAATCATGAACAACATTAAATTCAAAATTCAATAGTAAAACTCTAGAAAAATATGAAATTCAAAATTCAAAAAATTAAATCTGAGATTTCAAACAAAATTTAAATAAAAAATATATATTAAAAAAAAAAAATTGGTTGTGATCCCAGCATCAAAATATAAACATCACCATGTACCTGAACACCCTCCCCCCCAAAAACAGCAACAACAACAAAAAAAACAAAAAACAAACCCTTAAGACTGAAAATGTCCCTTCGACAGTGGGATGGGAGAGGCAAAACTACCAAAGGTTAAAACACAAAGAAAATTCTATTTAAAATAATTGTTAAATGATTATTTCACCTATACCCAACTTAAGATATTGAGATCAATGTTATTTATCAAACCTCACTTAGTAACAGTTTCATATTCTAAGGCATAGTGCCAAATCTTATAGTTTCTGATCTATGAACCCAATTGTCAGATTTGACTGAAATTGTAATTTATCCAAACCAGGTGCAACAAGTCTAGTCCAACCCAATTAAGGACACGTGTGGATATGACCAAAGAGCAAGACAAAAGCCAAGATAGTTAAATAGTTACAAAGTAGTTGTTCAGTAGTTGGTTAAAAGGACAATCTTGAGCTTTTTTCTTGAAACTTGCTGTGTAAGATTCCTAGTATAAATACTAGAAGCCATGTAATCGGTCTTATATTGAACATTGATACAAATTCCTCTATTTTCTCGCTAGGCTCTCTACCTAATCCCCTTTCTTCTTCTTTGGAGGCTGGCTACCTCAAAGAAAGTCAAATCCCACTTGATTCCCACACTTTCCTCAACCAAAATCATCAAGATATGTTATTCTTCTTCAAGCTTATGATAATCTTAGATAAAAAGGTGAAAAGAAGATGATTGGTTCAGGTAAAGAAAAAAAAGATTAGTCAGCCAATCTGTTACCTGGAAAAAGCCAGGCAATATTAATTAGTCAGGTTACAATCTGCTGAAACCAAAATCCTTCTTGAGTTGTGATTGTGAATACACAGTAGGACTAAAACTTAGAAGCCTGGCACAAATGTGCAAATGTAGGAAACTGATGAGAAGTCTTTTATTTTTTTTATTTTTTATTTTTTATTTTGGTAAGGAAGGGAAACTTTCTAAAGAAGAGCCCTATAGACTTGTCTCTAGCTAGTAAAACCTACGGACAACTGACCACACTCACCAGAACCTTTCTAATGAAATGTGCATGTAAAATTTGGGAAGTCTACCAACCTCCTTGATTTCCTGCCACACGTCTTTTGCAGTGATACCCTGAGATTTACCAGATATCACAAAGAAAGGGCACTCAGAGACATGAACACCATCAGTCTCCTCCGCTGCAATTGCAAAAGTCACAGGTGGGCGTTCATTTGCAGTCCTGTTGTGGCAGGTGAGGGGTATTGCATGGAGAGTATCAGAACATATACCATATAATGATTGAACTGATCAAACAAAGGGAAGATTTGAAAAGAGCGTACTTGTGATGTAGAAGTACACCATGCACACCATCCTTCATCCTAGCAGAATAAATAATCTTATGGATTAGCATAAACAATTAGCGTGCTATAAAATAGATAAGCAATCTTCACACACACGTATGCTGGCACAAGTATCTAATCCTTCACAAACAAACACAAGCACGCATATGTATCTAATTATGATTTCGAAAATCAATAAAAGAAAAGGTAAGATATATAAATAAGAAGTCAAGCAAATGACAAATTTCTTACATTATTTTTGAATTGAAGTGCTGACCAGAAAATTCAGAAAGCCCCCCAACAGAATTCTAAAATGACATTGACAAGAAGATTTTGCATCAGTTTTAATGATTTCCGGCACACAAGATTCTTTTCAGGAATCTACATAAAATATACTCCCTTTGTCCCAATTTGTTTATCTTGTTTGAAAGGCCAAATTTTTTAAACGAACATCACTTATTGTCTTGTCTGCCTCATAAAAATGTATAAGTTTACAAAACTACCTTTAAATAAATTTATCAACTTTTTAAAAAAGAGTTATTCTTAATAAGGCAACTATAAAGGATTCCCAATTAAATTGATTTTTTTTAATATTAGTTAGTTTTCTTTTCAAATAGTTTTGAAAATAAAGTAGAGGTATAATAGGAACATTAGTAAACTAATAATTTTTATTTTTAGAAAGATGACAATATTTTGGGATATGCTAAAATGGAATAAAGGACAAACAAACTGGGACGGAGGTAGTACTTGGTAACTCTAAGAAGGAAAAAGCTTTAAAGAAATACAACTAAAATAAGTATGGAACCAAAGGACATAAATTTGAAAGTGATGAACACATGAAAAGGAGACATACTGCCCATGTGAAAAGCAAGGTAACATCTGCAGCAGTCTTTCCAGAATTGGACAGCTGAAGAAAATTAAAACCACAACTCAATACTGAGGCTAACTATATATCTAATATAGACAACCATGTATCTAATAGATCCTTTCCTACCGTGAAAGTAAAAACTGATACAGGGAAGCTGCTCTCCTTGTAATTATGGGGGATAACAGGTGAAATTTGACGACAAACCATTTTAAGTTCCGGATCAGGTTCTCCTGGATTTAAAAAGAACCGGGTGACCAATGCATGAGACAAATTATCCATGATAAAGATCATTGTAGACTGAGAAGTATACCACTTAACGATTACCCTCATATACAGTCCATGACCTTGGGAATAAAGCATGATACGTAGAGTTGTCTCCATTCAGATTCCAGTCCCAAGATCCAATCCCTGAAACATCAGTTTCTCTGTGGAAGACATAGTATT
This sequence comes from Quercus lobata, assembly GCF_001633185.2. Classification (NCBI taxonomy): domain Eukaryota; kingdom Viridiplantae; phylum Streptophyta; class Magnoliopsida; order Fagales; family Fagaceae; genus Quercus; species Quercus lobata. The sequence goes on along the minus strand of NC_044905.1, from coordinate 101,981,783 downwards.
CAGTAAGTTCAAACACAAATGAAATGAAGCTCTCAAGAATTTCTGAAGCATTCAAATTAACAGTGCAGCTAATAGTTGCTTACTTAAGCACCTCTGGACTCCCTGGGCACAACACTGTTGAATATTTTTCACCACTTGAGCGCTTAACAAAAACCTGCACAAGTATTTGTATTCCAAATTTTGCAGAAACTTGATAATAACCAATGAAAAGATACTAATGATAACAGATGTTCCATTCTTCATTTTATTTCCATCCAATGAAGTATCAACTATAAAAAATAGAAACAAAAATTTATCTAAGTAACATTAAGTGATTCAATGAACTTTTCATCAAAGACTCATCCCAACATTTTCTGATCAACCATTGAAAGTCTTTGACCATTTCCCACCATCTAGGGTCACATATCCTGTAAATTGTATAAAAATCTCATAGCCATGGATGACATCATCCTTCATACTTTCTTTGTAAAACGTGTAAACTCAGACCAAATCAGCCACGTGCATTTTATTTAATGATGATATCAAAACTAAATACCAAACCAATAGATCCATAAAAAAAGATATGTGTTCAAAGTCTCCTTTAATTTCTTTGTTTCGACAACAATCAAGCCTTGGTTCCAAAATTTTGGTATCACCTATGGTCCTATGGACCAACACTCTACTTTGAACAAAGTAAAACTTTGAACCTATTTCTTAAAAGTTCAAAAACAGATTAAAACAGTTAAATCTGTCCTCAAAAGCATTATGATAATAGCTGTTTCAGGATAAATGGACCAGATAGGGCCAGGGAATGCCTCAACATATCACCCCTTTAGTTAAATTGGGAAGACAGATACGGCATTGCATTTTGACAGCTACACAAGGTCTCTAACACTAGAAAAAACTTAGCCCTAGATAAAGGAATATTTATAATATCTCCTTCAACATATCAATGAAAAAATACTTGAACGATATATTCTTTGAACTTACTGAAAATTGATTTGCTAAAACTGGTTTCTCTTCACATATTCTAGGGAATAGTTGCCAGCGCTGAAACTCGCCTCTGTAACTCCTTCCTATGCTTCCTGAGCTGAACATTATATTTTTACAAGAGATGACTATGTTCTAAAACTCACTAAAAGAAGCAATATACAATAATTTGGGTAAGATCCGAAAGTTTTCAGCTGGTTATAATCAGTAAAGATAATGCCAAACAATGTGAGGAAATATTCTCAGCTTCACATTATTTTCACATAAACTTCTTTTTAATTGGTCAACTACAAATGCACCTAGTGGCTCTTAAACCCATAACCTCACCCTCCAACTTACTTTTATAAGGGGAGAAGGTGCGCTTGAGCTAGAGCTCATTGGCATTTTCTTCACATAAAGTTATATAATGTTCAATAATAAATATCTTCTACTAGAAACACAAATGTCTACTATATGTATTAAAGAATGTATGTATGGCTTTTATGCTACATTATATAGTCATAAACATCTATCATGAGTGATTAAGAATGAACACATACCCTATACCACCTAAGGGAATGCCATGACAAGATGTTACAAGGCGTCTAACAAATGGATTGATAGTAACCCCCTGCAAAGAGAACAGAAAGATGCTCCAGGATCCCTTACCATAACCAATGCACCAATACAAGCTGGACAGGTAAAAAGAAAGAAAGTTACATTTCCTTTAGCAGCCTCTTCTCGGACATGGCGCCACAGCCGAAATCCTATTGGAGCCTACCAAATATAACAAACAACATAGTTGGCACCCATGAAACCATAATAAAGGTGCTAAGGTCCTAATGTTCGTGAATTTGTCATGTGATTCTGGTGCATCAGCAAGACCATGGTAAGGATGCAGAAATATAAGCAAGTTAAAAATATCTGTGAAGGAAAGCATAAGCACATGCATACACAACAGTGTGCATGTGTATTGTATGTATGTACGTACAGATCTGCATGTATGTGTTTGTGTGTGTCTATGTCCTTAGGCCTTTCAAAAATGCAATTAACACATTATGTGCTTGATTACATAAAATAAGGGAAGCGAAGGATTTTAAGGGTCCAAAGAGAAAAGGTATTAAAACTAAATCTGTAAGCATACCATCTGAACTATCTCTTTCAAATTTAGAGTGAACTCAGAAAGAGCACTTCCCTCACTGTTTAACTTTCGCTGCCAGGTCAGTAAGGCAGGTATACCAAGGTCAACCTTAGACAAACAAAAGAAAAAGAATATTAGACAAGCAATTAAGGGTTTGAAACATCAAGCTCAAAACAATTGCCAGTTAGAGTCATATCACAAAATATTGAAAAAGAATACTTGACTACTTTCTGTAGTCTTAAAATTTGTTGTGTAATCCATAGTTTTTATAACTGGACCAACCAGTTCAACTGGGTTCACCAGAAACCAGAGGTCAAGCAGGTTTTTTCAACCAGTTTAGGGGAGTGGGTTTTGGAAAAAGTTGATAAAATGCACCCATGGGAACTCGAATGTGTCTTTATGTCACAAACTATTATATTAATTCTATGAAATTGAATTAATAATTTTTATTTTGTCATGGTTTGGCCTCGGTTGAACCTCAATCAGACCTCAAAAACCTTGAACCTCTCCCTTTTCCAGTTCTTTGACTGCTCTGGGTTTCAAAACTGTAGAGTCATCTTTTGCGTCAATGATTATGCTAAAAAATTTGAGAGATCAACTTAGAAAATGATAACTTTATGGCAAAGCTCACCTATCATGCCAATTACATCCATAAACGCATTACGTGTTGCTACAATGTCTTTACATATGTCTCTAGAACATAACCCATATCAGTTAGATTTTGCAGCTGATTTAATTGGAACAGACTTATGATCCCCCAGAAGGATTTGCAGCTTGGAGACTATAATTATTATAAAAAAAAACCTTTTCAAGGTGACTTATGAAAGATTTCTAAATAAATAAAACCTCCATAGTATGGTTTAAACAGATTTAAAGAGAACCTTTGCAACTCTTTCAGAGACAACAAACATCTTTGATGTCCAAAATGCTAAAATTTTCTGGATAAAATTGCATATGACAAACCAGAACCCTATGAAGCTGACTAAGGATAGAGATGGTAATCTGCACAGAAACTTTTGTACTTGTATCTACTACTGCTATTTATAATGGCCCATCCCTTCATTCAATGGAGTAGATGCCCAAGCACTTGATTTAGACATGACTTGCTACTCACATATTTAAAAGCCTAAATTTCAGGGTTGATGTAGTTATTTCCACTGATGTGAAGATGATTTATAGCATCTCCCCCCCCCCCCCCAAAAACAAGAGAGAGAGAGGTGAAGATGAAAGGATAGAGGAGCAACAAAAAGTAAATACAAAGACAATGAGCTCTACCTCAACTTCAAGACCTATCGGGTGCATGTGTAATTTGCCAATCAAAAGAAAACGTAAACATAAACATTGTATGCAAAAAAATCATTCAACAATCGGCCAAGTTTGGGATAAACCATATCTCTGCCAACAAAAAAGATGGGATTAATTATCTGGCCTGTTGTAATGTTGTTAAAATTTTATGTTAAGTTAATAAAAGTATGTTCTACCACCTGTATATTTCAGTGTTGTTTACTTAACAGTATTCATGCCTAGGGGTAATTCTATACTCATTTGTTCTGAAAACTTGCTGAATTATAGATAGCAGATAATAAAGTTAAATAAGTAATAAATAAAATGGCAGGAAAAATACCTAAGGTTTGCTGTTTTCTCTCTCTATAAACATAACTAGCATCATTACTAATATAGAATAAGCTATACTCATTAGCTTACAACCAAAGGCAGAAAAACAAGAAAGGAATTTCTCCCGTAGAGTACAACACATCTAAATGTTGCAGCAGTTTAGAAAGTAGACAGAAAAGCTAATTAAAAATCTTGACAACTATAAACAGAAATCACTTCACCTTTTCAAGAACAGTATACACCATTTAAACCTTTCAAACGTATAGAGAAAGTTCCATTGTAGTCCTTAGAAAGTAAAAGGGAGAAGCTGTCTCAGTATATAACCAAGTACCTTATTAGTTGAAGACTTAGAAAGTTCCCTCTCTTCTTCAACGAGACCATTTCCCAACACCTTCCCCTCAAACATCTTTCCTGTATTAAACAAAGAACAACCACATCAGGCCATTTGCATAATTGCATTTTATATAATTCATCACACAGTTCACATTCTTTTGAAGCCCATTTGGTTACCAAGAAGTCAGAAGACAAGGGTATAAAAAAAGAAATCTTACAAACATTCTAACCCCATGGGTACAAAATTCCAATTCTCTTTTCCTTTCTCCATTGTCTCATAAACCACAAATAGCATTATAATTTATTTCCCAAATCAATTACTACAATATTTCATAGGCTGAAGTGCTGAACAGTTGTGGATGGCCTCTAGTTATAAACTTAAAACTATAATTATAATACGTGTGAACTAGTTTGATTTTGTACAGCGCACTTCCCATGAACAAAAATGCATACTTTCAGACACACAAATACCCACAAACACTAACACATACATACATATATGCATCTCGAATTTTCACGTCAATTTTCAATTAGACCATGAAAAATGAAGTGAGTCAAACCAAGTGATTAATCCAACAAACTTAAGACAAGCAAAGATTTAACATCGTCCAATCCAACACATAAATCATAAGTGCAAAACAAATTGGATGAACAATACGATCTCTAACCTGAGAAGTTTAATTGTCAGACTGATGAAACTAAGAACTGGTTGTGCAGAGAAAGAAAGAGTTCGACGAATAGTTGATAGAGTCTGAGTCAGTTGTTGAGTCTGAGTCAGATGAGTTCCAACTCATTTTAAAGTGTTTTTTTTTTTTTTTTTTTTAAAAGATAAAAGTTGCTATTAAATATAGGAAAATGAAATATTTTTTAAGAAAAAACTTTTTGAACAGTGATATATTTTAGAAATTTTAATGTCAAAACAAATGGAATGGGTAAGGGGGTTGGAGGTTATTCAAGCAATTTTGTTATCCCTGTTGTTAGGGATGGTAATTTTGCCCTGCCTCACCCCGCCCCGTGTAGATATTCTCTGCCCCGTAAAGGTGGTGGGGCGAGGATGGGGCAATATTTTGTCCCCATACCCCAGGGCAGGGTGGGGATGAATTTAGTATTTTTATCCCCAACCCGCCCCGCCCCGCCCCACCCCGTCCCCACCCCGCACTAATAAAGACTATAATTGTAAATTTAGTAAACTCTAAATCACTAATATTTAAAGTAAAACACAAGAGTACAAGATATGAGATAAAATATTTTTTATTCAAAAACCCTATTGCTATTGCCGCCTCTGACCCATCCCTCTTCTTTGTAGTTCATACGTGTTTTCAAGGTTCATCTCATTCACGTTACGTAGTGCCTAAACTTCCAGTAGGCAGGGTTGTTTCATGTTTTTTGCACATTGTTTCAAATATTTGAATACAATAGGCAGTAGGTTTGATGATATATTCGGCCCCACATTGTTTCATGTTTTTGCACATTGTCTCATCATGTATTCGGCCCCACATTGTTTCAAGTTTTTGCACATTGTTTCATTATGTATTCTGCATAGGTTTGTTTCATGTTTTTTGCACATTGTTTCAAATATTTGAATATAATAGGTAGTAGGTTTGATGATATATTCGGCCCCACATTGTTTCATGTTTTTGCACATTGTTTCATTATGTATTCTGCACAGGAGGGGAGAGGCATGATAATCAACAATGACAAGTTTATATTAGTAATGAATTATTCTAAATTTTTATAAAATTTTCTGTACAAAAGTTTAACAATAGTTAGTAAAAAAAAAAACTTATAAATTTAGAATAAAAATGTAAAATTTGTCAAGTACTAAAACACTTGTAATGGCAAATCTTTCCATAACCCATTGAAAAAAGAAAAAAAAGTACTAAGTAAAATTCAAACATAATATTTTTAAATACACTTTAATAATTAAAATTTTAAAACAATGAATTTAATTATGAAGTAAGATAATTTTGAAAACATGCCCTCAAGCAGAGGGCATGTTAATACAAAACATTTTAAAGATTAATTTAATAAAGTTTGGTCAATTGGATGTTAATTGAAGGAAAATTATTTTTCCCTTTGAGTTTGGGGTAGAATATCATTTCCCCAAACTTCAAGAGAGAGGAGCATAATTTTTGTATATATATAAAAGTTAGGATTAACTATGGTATCGGTTTCATAATAATTACTTTTTCTTATAGATCAAGACATCAAAAAATTATTTTTTTTTATTATTTTTTGAAATAGGTGGGATTGCTTTGATCACAATTTTTTGGAGTACATATATTTATTTAACTACAAGAGATTTTATCATATTAAATCACGCCAAATTTCAATCTATAATATTAATTTACTAATAATGAACAAAAGAAACTAGTATTGTGCATACGTAGTGCATGGTTATCCAAAAACAAAGAAAACTTGGATGCATTCATTTAAAAGAAAAAATGAAACTGTTGTGCAAGCTTTTTTTTTAACTTATTTAAAAAGACTATGTTAATTTATTTAAGGGTAAATGATGTATTTGATCTCTATCATTAATAACATATTTCAATTTGGTCTCTAAATTTTCAATTGTGTTAATTTGATTTTTAACATTTTAGTGTTGTGTCAATTTAGTCACTACCATTATCTTTAGATGGAAATTGTTGTAGTAGCAAATGCCTAAAATAAAAAAAGTAGTTTATTTTTACATCAATGAAAAATCATTTTTAATTTTTGCCATTTGTCACACCACAATTTCCATTCAAAATTGTTGTATAGGGTATGAACTCATAGTGGCATTTTACAGTACAATAGTTACAGTACAATAGTGGTGTTTTGTGGCGCCACTATAGTCCAAAGGGACCTATAGTGGCGTTTTTAGGACTTATAGTGGCGTTTGAAAACGTCATTATAGCTCTTGTTTTTTGTAGTGAGATAATGGTATAGACTAAATTGACATAATTGAAATATTAGATCTCAAATTGAAATCTAGTGTAAAGGATGGATACCAAATACATAGTTTACCAATTTATTTAATCCCTCAACTTAGTTTGTTGACATTAGCAAACCCATTACCCTTTTGAAAAAGGATAGCATTTTCTAGGCCAAGGACACAACGACATAAAATATAGGAAAATCTAGAATTAGTCTATCCAAGTTAAGACAAACACAAATTAATAATACAGTAGTAACAAAAATTGAAGAATAGGAAATATCCTAAGTCCTAACCTATTATGCTTGTTTTCTCCTGAGGAGGTTGATTATTATTGTTTTCTGGCTTTCTCCCTTGGATGTATTGTCAGATGTGGGTGATCCCTCTAAACTTGATAGATTTTGTTACTAAATCGTGTAAAGCCTGTGTATTGTGGATAAGTTTGTAGTTTATTTTGTTTATTGGATAAAAATATATTTATGCATTAAAAACTAATTTATTCTTTTTTATTGTGAAAATAAGCTTTGTCCAGATGATTTACAAGAACAAAATTTGGTTTCTTCAAATTTTGATGGTTGAAAAAGAGTACATTATTATAATTCAACATGTGTGAAAGGCATGTTGCATGGGTAAAGTGGCTAATTTTCATCTGTTAGGATTTTAAAAACAGTTTTAGTTTTTTTTTTTTTTAATTACAAATATTATTAGCAGATGGTTTTAGGTGAGGTTTTTAGGGTTTATAAAATTATTCTGTAATAGTTTCTAAATCATATTCATTCATTTTTTTTTAAAAAAAAATGAATAGATTGGATTACATTATATCATAAACAATTTAAATATAGATCAAAATTTAGTATTAGTTAATATTTATTTAAAATATCACTGAAAATTTTAAAATATCAAAATATCTTTAGCGTTTTTCTTTTAAAATGACCAAATACATCAAAGCTCCAAATAATCAATATGACCCTCCTCATGCTTCCCCTCTTATTTTGTTTGTTTCGTTATTAACATTTTCTAAAAAATAAATTATTTTTTTCAAAATTATTTTCTTAAAAACTAATTCATTTTCCTATGTTTGATTGTGCCCTTAAAATGAGTTAAAAAACTAGCTCTTAACTTCCTTTATTTTTGTGGAAAACTACTCAATCTCATACTAAATTAAATAAAGAAGGTTAAAATAATGTAAAATAAGATAATTTTCTAGAAAATACCTTTTTTTTTTTTAAATCATATTTAAGAAAATGTTAATGTCGAAACATATATATGGTCCACTTCCCTTCCATCAAACCAAAAGAGTGAATAAACGCTTCTTTTTGCCTTGCAATCTCTTCTTTAACCAAACAATCTCACTTCTTGGTCCATTAAAATGACGCACTACTTGATTTCTTATATAAGTATTGGGCTGGTCTACACCTAGTCCAAACTAACTAATCATCTACCACGTGGCCCATGGGTGCTCCTCACTGCAAGCTAAAGCCTTCACATTAAAAATTATTATTATTATTATTTTAAAAAAATGAAAGAAAAGAAAGAAAGAAAGAAAGAAAGCAAGTAAATCATAATTTTTGCATGAGAGAACCTTTTTTTTTTTTTAATGTAGAGAGAAGCTAAATCATAATTTAGTAATATCAAATTAATACATAAACTTTAAAAATAAAATAAATTTTATCTTTTAGAACACATTTACATAAAAACTATCAAAAAACTATACTTATTATTTCATATTTAATAAATAAGTTACCAAAAACTACAAAATACTAAACAGACGCTTAATCCTATTGAATTAAAATTATTCCAACAAACATGAGGGTTTTTTTTTGTACCTAGCATTTACTTAATTATTTAGTAAGTATAGAAATTTGATAAAAAGAGAAAAAATGTGAAAAAATAAAAATAAAAAACCAACGGAGAATAGAAGCGTGTGCTACGCAATCCTTATTATACATTTTCGTACACATTTCTTGTGAAATAACAATTTTGAAAACGTGTATTTTGAAAATAGGATTTAACTGAAATTGAATTTTTTTTTTTTTTTTTTAAAGTTAGGAGAAAAAAATGTTATCATCACTCTAAATAAAAACAAAACACAAAACAAATAGAAGCTTGTGATAAAAAAAAAAAAACAAAAAAAACAAAAAACAAAAGACAAAGACGTAATCACATTCCTCTCCCTTAAGATTTGGGGAAATGACACTTCATCTCAAACTTGAAGAAAAAAAAAAAACACTTCTCCCCTTGACATCTGATTGACCAAATTTTGTTAAATTAATATTAAAAATGTTGTGTTTAGCAACTGGATGAGCTTCATTATTGTGGATGGAAAGGTCTTCCGTCTGTAATTCTCCTTAAGTTTTTATTTTCGTAACCGTGCTTTACAATGCTTATGAACAAAATTATAGTTGCATCTCTCTCATTGCCCCCAATCCCTTCTCCCTTTCCATTCTTTTTTGGCACTCATCTTGCAAATGGTTAACACTACCTAGCAACTCACAATTACATAGAAAATCTGACTATAGTCAGATTTTAGTGACGTTTTTAAAATGCCACAAATAATCAACCCTATAGCGACGTTTTAAAACGTTGCTAAAAAGTAAGAGGACAAATGCTATAGTGACGTTTTTGAAACATCTTGATTATTTGTGGAGTTTTAAAAAGGTTGCTAGATATATTTTCCTACATTATAAACAAAAATGTTATATTATTTAGTGACATTTTCAAAAATGTCACTAAAAGTTTTTGAATATCGTTAAAGAGTTATAAATGACGTTTTTAAAAACGTCGCAATAGACCTATAGCGATGGCTCTATTGCAACATTTTTGAACGTCACAAAAAAGTCGTTGTAGACCATTTGCTTCTATACTTTCTCACTCCCAAGTGCAGGAGATCGTAGCAATATAATTCTCGGAGTACCGAGGTCGAACCACAAGGAGCGGGATAGATTTAAAGACAATATAAGTAAACAAAATTTTGGGTAAAGAAGAAAATTACTTTTGCTTGGTGATTGTTAACAAGAATAATAATAATAACTGATTTAAATCAATAATGTAAATACTAGGCATCGGGGTGTTTCCATATATCGATATGAAATTCTTTGTGATCTAAGAAATTATATATTTCATAATTGGTTGTCCTTATACAATTAAACACTTATGATTCGGTTGAATTGAGACAATTCAAGAACGCATCATAACCTAGATTAATAATGTGGTTAGAAAAGTTTTCAGAAAAACCCATTCACTAATTTAGAACCTGATTTCTATTTGAAACTATTAGAAATTCATCTAAACAATAAGAAAAACATGATTGAACTTATTGAAATCATGGAAGAACTAATACATTAAAAGAAATCTAATTGAACAATCAAATATATTGTTGATAAAATCTTAGAAAGAATCACATTGAATATTCATATTGTATAGAAGAAACATAACCCCTAGCCCTAGCAAAGAGTCTAGGCTGCCATTAGAGAAAGGAAAATACAAGGTTTTTTCTGCCAAAATTTGTTCTACACAGCCTTCCTTCCAAACCTTAATGTCTAAGTGTTCAAAGAAAATAAAACTTTTTCTATTTCAATTTCCGTCCAGGTTTACAGCAGTAACTTGTGAGTTAATTTAGGCATTAAAAATTGATAATTTTGAAAAACACAAAACTGGAAAATTGTAGATATTTAAGTCATGGTTCCAACCCATCTAGCCTTGTGTCAATTGGATTTTTGAGGAGAGAGATACGCCCAAAATACTGATCAGTGCTCAAATCAGATTTTTCCTTTTCAGATTCTGCCTCTTTGATTTCTTTCCTTATTTGAAGCTTCCAATCATGGTAGATGATCCAGGCACTCCAGCTGCACCTCCTTAGATATTTAAGCATGGTCCTTTAGCCCCACTTTAATTCTAGTTTGGCCTCCATTCTTTCACAAATTCCTGTAAATTCATCTTTCTCACATGATTTCCTGAAAGTAGAAAATTACACACAATAAATGGCATCTTATTCAAGAAATTATGTAAATATAAATAATAGGGACTAATGCAAATCATGGCTTAATTATACAAATTAAGCATAGTAATAAGGAGATAACGCCCACATAAATATATAACAAGTATACATTTCAAGGCGTTATTAGTCTATGGTGACGTTTTTTAGGTTTTTTGTGACGCTTTACAAATAAATAAGCAAGGTAAAAGGGCAGATTTCTTGTAGTGCTAGTCACCGAAGTTTTAGGTTAGCTTCCAGAAATAATAGCATTGTGAGTTAAAAGTCAATGTAACTCATTCTACCTGTAAAAAAAGGGGGCTAATAATTAACTGTCATCTGTAGCCTAATGAGGACAAATCTAGTTCTGGTTTTCTGAAATTATTACTTCAATTCAACTCAAGGAAAAATGTATTAAATTTTCAACCACAAAGAGCACATATATCTTATGTACTAAGTTTCAAGTTAGGTTGATAATTTTACAAAATAAATAAGCAAGGCATATAACTACATATTTGATGTAAATGTTAAGTTTTATGGTTCTTCCTATTTTATTGTTTGATGTCTTTTTTAGTGACACATGGTTTATAAAGGTCTTGAATTCATGTCTCCAAGCTAGCTAAACAACACCTTGGGTTACCCCAAGGGATTTATCCCCGTAATTACATAATGTATTTGGGACATAGGGACTATACTATCTAAAGGAATTAGTCAAGTGATCTAAGAATCCTAGACACCCACATTAGGGGAAAAATTCCTTAGAACAAGATTAGTATAAGTGTGTAACTATTTGGTTATTGGCATGAACCATTAATTTTTAGTAGGAAAGAAAATGACATTTCCTATCACAACTTCTCTTTTCTTTTTCTTTTTTTTGATAACAGGTCAGAAATTCTTATTTAACTCAGTAAACTGAATACACGTAAAGTAGTCAACTTATAAAGTCCAAAGCCAGCTACAAAAAGCTAGCCATAGACTAAAGCCACAACACACGTAGCTAAGGAAAAGGCACCTATATAAAAAATTAAATCCGACCATAGACTATAGTTACAACAACGTAGCTACGAAAAGGCACCTATATAAAAACTTAAATCTGAGAAGCCATCAACTTTTGGTACTCATTCAGCAGACCCTTTACACCATTCAAAATATACCTTGGATGAGTTTGTTTTTGTTCAAAGTACACCTTATTTCAAGCATTCCAAATAGCCCATGCCATTGTTGCCCAAAGTTCCAAATCGTGTTGGTCTAAGCTCAGTACCATGAAATCGAACAACAAGAAAAAGTCACAAGCCTCATTGGAACACTTTTGAATCTTTCCCTTAACCAAGGCCCATACATTCCTGGGAAGGGGACACTCCCACAAGATATGCCCAGTCGTCTCAGGTTTTTGCTGACACAACCCACACACCTTCGTAACATGAACCTTTCGTTTACCAAATTGTCTCGCTCCACACGAAGGTTTTGACTTTTGGGGGTACATTTAGTGTCCAGAGTTTCTTCCAAGTTGGCTTGTCTGTCTGGGCCTTTGAGTGCTCCAGTACTTACTGCTGCTTCAATCGGAGCGCTACGTGGTAAGCGGTCTTGACTGAGAAGGTCCTTGACTTATTCTCCACCCATATAAGGGAGTCCCTAGCATGTGTATCATTGAGGGGTAATGCTAGAATCTCATTTTGAGTTCTAGTAGTGAATATTGCATGGACCTTGCCTCGATCCCACTGTCTTGTGTCAACATCTATGAAGTCACTAACCTTCAACTCAGGGTCGGGTTCACCGTTGAAAATAGGGTCATTAGACAACCACTTGTGCGTAGTGACACCAATACACTCACCATCACCTATTTTCCATTTCGAACCAGCAACGATCATGTCCTTAGCAGACAGAAGACTTCACCATATGAATGAAGGATTATGACCCAGTAGGGCCTTTAAGAACTTACTACTAGGGAAATACCAGGCTTTGTACACTCAATAGAAGAGAGATTGAGTGCCATGAATCAGTCGCCCCGCTTGCTTGGCCAACATTGCGAGGTTAAAGGCGTTGATGTCTTGAAACCCTATACCACCTCTATTCTTGTCCGTACACAGCTTCTACTAGCTTACCCAATGGATCTTTTTCTCATTGCATTTTTTACCCCACCAATATCTGGCCAAGGTCGAGTTGATGGCGTCACTCATTACTTTTGGAAGCCTGAATAAGCTCATGGAGTAAGTCGGTATAGACTGCGCAACTGACTTTATAAGTATCTCATAGCCAGCCTTGGAGATCAATTTCTTCTTCCACCCTAATACTCTCGTAGTAAAACGTTCTTGGATTTCCTTGAAGGTGGTTGTCTTAGTTCTACCCCCAACCATTGACAAACCTAAATACTTCTCACAATTAGTCATGATTCTAGCTCTAAGCAAATTTTTTATTAAGTCTCTCGTGTCTTGTCTGGTGTTATAACTGGAAAAAAAAATGACGTTTTCTGCCGGTTAATGGCTTGTTCAAAGGCCGATTCATATTGTGATAATACGTTGAGCAACACTTGGCACTCTTGAACCGTGGCTTGATAGAATAGTAGGCGGTCATCGGCAAAGAGCAAATGAGAAATGGTCACTCCATGCTGACAAGATACAACTCCTTTAAAAGACTGATGCGCTTCATCCTACGAAGCATTGCGAACTAGCCTTTGGCACATAGAAGGAACAAATATGGTGAGAGGGGATCGCCTTGCTTGATTCCACGAGTGGGTTTGACCAGACCACGAGGCTCTCCATTGATGAGGATCGAGTAAGAAGTGGTGCAAACCATTTCCATAGCCAGCTGTATCCATGTATCATCAAAGCCGAGTTTAGTCATCATATTCCGTAAAAACAACCACTCAACCCGGTCATAGGCTTTGCTAATGTCCAACTTCACCGCCATTTGACCTTGCTTCCCTTTCCTCTTATTCCTCATCCTGTGTAACAACTCAAACACTACAACGGTATTATCAGTGATTAGGTGATTAGGAACAAAGGCACTTTGAGCATCGGAGATAATATTAGGCAATATTAATTTGATATGATTAGACAAAACTTTTGAAAATAACCGTGATATCACATTGCCTAAGCTAATGGGGCGATAATCTGAGATGTACTGTAGCTCCTTCTTATTGGGGATAAGAATAATGTGGGTATAGTTCATCTTGTGTAAGAGTTTAGAACAGAAAGGATAGCCCTAAACACATCATTCCCTACAAAATGCCAATATTTTTGAAAAAAGAACGGGGACATACCATCAGGGCTAGGCGACTTGGATGGATGCATTTGGAACAAAGCTTGCTTTATTTCCGCCAGTGTGTATGGTTGTAAGAGTTGGTGCTTCATGTCTGGGGTTACTAGCCTGTCTATAGGGTCTAAAACAACCTCCATGTTAGTTGGTTGAGTTGAAGTAAATAAGGCTTTGGAGTACTGCTTCGCTACATTTGCAATTTCATCATCCCTGGTACACCACTCATCGTTGGCATTAAAGGTCCTAGCAATGTGATTCTTTCGTCTCCGTTGGCTTACTCGTTGATGAAAGAATTTGGTGTTCTTATCACTCGTAGGAAGCCAAATGGACTGTGATCGTTGTCTCCACACCACCTCCTCGTGGTACAGTAATGAGTTTATATCAGCCTGTATACCCCGAATGGCCTCATTGTTCTCCACATTATTCTAGTTGGCTAGTTCTTCTAGAAGCTTGTGCTTATCCTGGAGTCTTTCCTTAGCATTCTTAAAAGTCGTATGGCTCCACTGCACCAAGGCTTGTCTATACTGTTTAATCTTTTCAAAAAGTTGAAACATTGGGCTCCCCTCACATACTGACCCCACCCATGCCTCACGGATGGTGTCTTCACATGCTAGGTAGGTCACCCATTTTTCCTCAAACCTGTGTGTGATTTTCTTCTTTCTTGTAGGCTTGGGTTGTGAGTGCTAACCATAATTGGGACATGATCAGGGTAAGAAGAGTGTAGATGCATGACTTTAACATGTGGGAACTGTTCTCTCCATTCCAACGTGGCATAAGCCCGATCTAAGCGTGCTTGAACAATGTTGTCACTCTCCCGTCCATTACTCCATGGGTAAATGTTCCCCTGAAAGCCTAAGTCGATCAAAGAATAGTCAGATAAAGCTTCCCGAAAGTCCAGCGTAAGGTGTCGGGGCTTTGAGATACGACCCTATTTTTGTTCGGAAACCAAGTTTTCATTGTAACCCCTCACACATAACCATGGGACTGAGAATCTAGAAGAAAGGTGGCGTAAAAGCTACCATGTCTTATGCCGCCTATGCTCTTCGGGTTGACCATAGAATCCAGTCAACCTTGAGGGTGTGTTACTGTTATAAAAAATAAGAGCATCAATAAGGTTAGGGGAGTAGGTTTGAATATGTAAGTTCGTTTAAGCTATCTAGAGCATTGCTAACCCACCATTTTGGCCCTCACTTAAAACCGCCAACATGGAGGGGTAGTGTAGGTCAACCTGAATGTGTTTCATCTCCTCAACAGATTGCTTTGTCACAATGAGAAACAAAACATTCTCCTTTACCAAAAAGGTAAGGGCATTCACTGCACGTTGGTTCCTAAGCCCCTGGTAGTTCTAGCTTATCACGATCATTGTGCTCGGTGGGGCTGACCACCAGCCTCCACCGTTGATGCAATTTTGTCTGAATCGTGCCCCTCAAACTGAGGACGTTTTTTGGGTTCCTTAGTGCTTACCACCTCTGTGCTACATTCAGTTTCCAACCTTCCTCTTTTTATGCCAACCACATCATGGTTCAAGTCATTAATGTGCATGGAAATAGTCATGGGCCTTAGAGGCTTTTTCCCCATACCCTTCTTACTATCTTTTGCATGGGATACCTCTTGTGTACGTGGAATTTTTAGTGGGTGCACAGTTCCCTTGTCATACATCGTCCCATCTAATCCTATAGGGTCTATAGCTGGTTGCATGTAAGAAATAGGCATACTAAATAGGCCACTATGCTTAGCTGTCATCTCACTGATAACTCTTTCCATGTTTGCGAGCCCCAGTGTGGAGCTAGTTTCCTTTGGTGTAACGTCAACTTTTAGTACAGTAGGAATGGGATCTCGTGAATCCCGCTTAGTCATATTCTTTTGCGAAAATCGCATGATGGCCAAAAAATCCACCGAAATATCATTCATATCAAAAGAAGCATTATCCTCAATCAACGCTACGTGTTGGTTGGTGTTTGTCGAAACCCCAACGGCTTCGTGGCTGTTTAGTGGGACCCTATCATCACCGGTCTCCCTAGTTGGAGCAAAAGGTGTGTCAATTAGGTCATTCTTCGTCCGATTTTCTGTCGAACCACCATTTCTTGGAGCTCTCTATCGGAACCTAGCTTTCAACCAATCCCCATAGGATAGTTCTTCCCCTTTGGTAACTTGGACGTTGCATTCCTTGGCCTCATGACCGATTTTACCACACTTGAAACACAACCCACATAGCTGCTCATATCGAAATGCGATCCAAGTCTTATCTCCCTCAAGGTACCTATCGGGCCGCCTCTACGAATCGATTTGTCCAACGGAGTCACCACACGGACTCGGAGAAAGCGCGCTTGGTCCGTGGTAAATGCCTTACAGTCGACTTCAACAACTTGACCCAGACTGTTTCCAATCTCCAAGCTCACCTTTGCATTGATGAGATCAAAAGGCAGACCCCAGATTTGTACCCAAATAGACAAGTCTGTGAAAGTGACTGACCGCGTTGTCATGCCTTGTTTCCATAGCTCCAGTACTAGGACCCTATTATCAAAGCTCCAAGGTCTGTTATTCACGACCCATGATACCTGGCTCTCCAATGCAAACTTAAACTGAAGCAAACCGTCACCAACCTCGATTATCTTGAGGTTCGGTCCCATCTTCCATATTGATCAAAGAAGGTTCTTGGCGGCTCTCAGGTTTAGTGGACGGGGTGCTAAGAATTTTCTAAGAAGGCTGAGGGAGCACTCTTCTAGAGTTTTATCCCTTATGTTTGTCCTTACAATTATAACTTTGCCTTCCTCTAAAGTTAACTTAATCCGGTGCAATTGATCAATAACTTTGACGTCCATCTCAGTGCTCGAGATTTTAGCCCCTTGGTCTAGTACCTTCAAAGACTAGTGAGGTGTAGAAGAGAGACAAGGGAGGAAGAAAGAGAAAAAGAAAGACAAAACCACGAGGAAGAGTTGTGGTGAAGAAAGGTGGCTCACCCTAGGTGAGAAGGAAAACTTCTAGCGAGAGGAGAAGAAATTTTTTTTTTTCCCTTCTCTTTTCAATAAGTGGTAAAATGATGTGAAAATAAGTTATATTCCTTACATCACTAAAAAAGAGTAATGTGATAGCCACAAAAAGTTATATTCCTTATATTCCTTTTCATATTTATATCTATATCTATATACTATATAAAAATGGAAGCGTAGCAATTAGGTCACCTCATCTACCACATAATCACTAATTTTCTCATTTATTTTATACTATAATTTTTTTTTTTTTTTTGCAGTACTAAAAATATGAATATATTGATGTTCCACATTTATTTAGGGCTGTTTAATTTAACTATACATAAAACTTTGTTTTTACATTTTTATCTACTTTAATTTAAATTTTTATAACTAAACATTGAAATCAATGAAAAATAAAAAACTTTGCCTATACATATTAATCCACTTTATTTTAGATGTTTAGAAGTAAATAATGAAATCAATGAAAATAATGTCTATAAAAATGTATTCACAAATCTTGCTTAATCTTTGATGGTAGAAATGATACAACCTAATAGCTGCCTCGTAGAAGGAGCTCAAATCAAGCATGTTATAGATCTACAATAGGTTTGTACCCTTATTGTCCTATCCTTTCTTAATTCATATATGTTCCATCATGCAAGTATTTGTTTTGTCATTTTATTTACAATGTTGAATGCCTTTAATGAATGATGTTTATTATGGACTTGATTTGTGGGAAAAATCAGATTATAATATATCTTATTGCGTGATGTTGTTAGGTATTAGTTTACTTGGAAAACAACAAGATGGTGAGGAATAGTTTGTGCAATTGAAGAAGACAGTCTACACAAATTAATTTTGTGCGGTTTCCATTCACTGTTTTTAAAATATTTTCATTGACAAATTAGAAAAAAATTGTTATTTCTTTGTCATGTGATTTTCCTTTGAGTGATTGTTTTAAGTGTTTACGAATATTTTATTTTGGTTTTTGTCTTCCTCATCTCACTGGTGTTTTCATTTGAATTTTTAAGAAAATAAATTCATTTTTGTATTAATAAAATTATTTACTTATTATATATTCATTATTCACATTTTGGTTTAATTTATGACTAAACACAATTTTTTATTTCAGAAATTTTCCTCTACCTTTTTTTTCCCATTTGGACTTGTACACTAGCATTTTATTTATTTATTTATTTAAGGAAAAAAGATTTACGATTATCATGTACAAGGCTGCAACTAACATTTCTGCTTGTATTATGTAAAAGAGTTACGATTATCATGTATAAGACTAACAATGTAGCTCAATCGAAGAGCACTTTTCACCTCTCAATTCACATACCAATTCCATGTAATGATAAAATTAAGAATACTGCTACATCCACAATACTTTTTACAACAAATTTTAAGTAACAAGTTGTTATTGACTGTAATTGATGGGCAAAAAGAACAATAACAACTTACCACCTAAGATTTATTGGGAAAATATTTTGGACGTAGCATTTCTCAAAAATCAAAGGAGTGAGTCTCACATTTTAATTGATCCTATCAAAATATATCCTAAACCTCTTTTTGTTTTGTAGAAAATAACTTCCAGCCAAAAAAAAATGAATATGTGTCATTGAAGTTCATTCAGCACATGTCTATCAAGTTTGATACTAGCATATGAGGGGCATTGCTTGATGCCTGCAAGGTCCACCGTAACATATAGAATATAGATTGGTGAATATGCGTCATATAATCTCTATGAATTGTGTTAGAAATACTGAATGCAATAGTATTGTATTTCACCGATCAAAGAATATACATCAGTGCCTTTATATAGGAGGCATATGTGTGCGGTACAAGTAAAGTGTAGTACAAGTACAAGTGTGTTATACAAGTAACCTAGCTGGGCCTAAAGCCCATAACATAATGTACGTTAATAGCCCCCCTCAAACTCAAGGTGGATGTGAGACCAGTTAGAGGTTGTCAACCAAATCACGAGTGCGTCCCTTAGGAAGTGACTTGGTGAAGATATCTGCAAGTTGATCTTTGGAGGAGACGGAGAAAAGCTTAAGAGTACCATGGACAAGATGATAACGGACAAAATGACAATCAATCTCGATGTGTTTAGTCCGTTCATGGAAGACATCATTGTGAGCAATATGAATGGCACTCTGGTTGTCACAATAAAGAGGAGTAGTAGAGGATGTGGACACACCCAAATCCTTAAGAAGCCATCGTAGTCAAAGGAGTTCAGATGTGGTATCAGCAAGGGCACGATATTCTGCTTCAGTACTGGAACGGGCTACAAAAGTTTGTTTCTTACTTCGCCAAGAAATTAAAGAAGAATTAAGGAGAAAGCAATAACCTGTAGTGGACCTGCGATTAGTGGGATCTCCTGCCCAATCAGCATCAGAGAATGCACAGAGTACAAGAGGAGACTGAGTTGAGTAGAAAATGCCATGGAAGAGGGTGCCCTTCAGATATCAAAAAATGCGCAGAACAACAGCATAGTGAGTTGATCGTGGAGCAGACAGATACTGGCTCACCTGATGAATAGCATAGGAGATGTCTGGATGAGTAATTGTGAGATAAATTAGGCTACCAACTAATCGTCTGTAAAGAGAGGGATTAGACAATGGTTTCCCCTCTAAGGGAGTCAGATGCGCATTAAGCTCAACTAGAGTGTCAATAGTCTTACTATCAGTGAGTCTAGCTCGAGACAAGAGTTCAGAAGCATACTTGACTTGAGTAATATAAAGTCCATCTGTAGAATGTGTGATTTCAAGACCCAAGAAGTAGCTGAGATGTCCAAGATCTTTCATCTCAAATTGCTAACTGAGAAAATCCTTGAGTTCTTGAATGCCACTGAGGTCATCACCAGTTATGATTATATCATCCACATACAGGAGAAGTAAAATAGTACCTTTGTCAGTGCGACAAAGAAATAAGGCAGAATCATAATGACTAGCCATGTAACCCAAGCGAGAGATGGTAGAGCTAAATTTGGCAAACCAAGCTCGTAGAGCTTGTTTAAGGCCATAAAATGCACGTCGAAGGTAACAAACCTTGTTTGAGTCAACAGAGAGACCAAAAGGAGGTAGCATATAAACTTCTTCACTTAAATTCCCATTAAGGAATGAATTTTTTGACATCCATCTGAAAAAGGTCCCATTTACTGGCAGCAGCAACAGCTAAGAGGGCACGAACAGATGAGATACAAGCAACCGGAGCAAAAGTCTCTTTATAATCAATCTCATACTCCTATGTAAAACCTTTTGCAACGAGACGAGCTTTGTAGCTCTCAATGAACCCATCAGAGCGAGTCTTAATCTTGTAGATCCACTTACAACCAACCACAGATTTCCCAGAAGGAAGTGTCACCAAATCCCAAGTATGGTTTTTAGATAATGCATCAAGTTCCTCTTTCATTGCAATCTGCCATAAAGGGTCAGTGGAAGCCTCACGATAGGTGTGAGGGTCATGTAGTGTAGCAAGGACAGTGTAACAATGATAGTCAAGTAAATGTGCAGGAATGGATCTTACCCGAGTTGAGTGACGAGGTGGAATGTCTTGTGCAAGATCTTCAGGCGGAGCACGAGCAGGGGACCCAGGCTCGGGGTTGGGGTTAGGTAGCTCGTCTTCGACCTGTTCATCTTCCACCTGTTCATTAAAGGGTGAACTAAGAAAGGGATCAATGATGTCTGGTGGTTGGACATAGAAGTCTATAAGAGAATCAGGAGCAACTACAGGAGGATCAGGATCAGCTACAGCAGGAATATGTGCCTCATCTGGAAAAAGATCTAAAACAGAGGAGGAAGATAAGGAGGCACGGAAGTGAGAGAGCTCGACAAAGAGGCAATGTTCCCAAAATTCAACATTGCGGGAGACATGAAGACGATGAGAGATAGGATCATAACACCGATACCCCTTTTGAGTTTCGCCATAGCTAAGAAAACAACAAAGCTTTGACCGAGGCTCAAGTTTGTTATGCTCATGTGGCTGAAGAAGAACGAAACAAGCAAAACCGAAGGAGCGAAGGTGGTGATAGTCTGGAGGTGGAATGTCTTGTGCAAGATCTTCAGGCGGAACAGGAGAAGGGGACCCAGGCTCGGGGTTGGGGTTAGGTAGCTCGTCTTTGACCTGTTCATCTTTCACCTGTTCATTAAAGGGTGAACTAAGAAAGGGATCAATGATGTCTAGTGGTTGGACATAGAAGTCTATAAGAGAATCAGGAGCAACTACAAGAGGATCAGGATCAACTACAGCAGGAATATGTGCCTCATCTGGAAAAAGATCTAAGACAGAGGAGGAAGATAGGGAGGCACGAAAGTGAGAGAGCTCGACAAAGAGGCAATGTTCCCAAAAGTCAACATTGCGGGAGACATGAAGACGATGAGAGACAGGATCATAACACTGATACCCCTTTTGAGTTTCGCCATAGCTAAGAAAACAACAAAGCCTTGACCGAGGCTCAAGTTTGTTATGCTCATGTGGCTGAAGAAGAACGAAACAAGCAAAACCGAAGGAGCGAAGGTGGTGATAGTCTGGAGGTGACTCAAAAAGGCGCTCATATGGAGTTTGATTTTGGATAACAGGACTTGGAATGCGATTAATAGTATGAATAACATGAAAAACAGTTTCGCCCTAAAAAGGAGCAGGAACTTTGGCAGAGAGAAGGAGAGCACAAAAAATGTCAAGAATATGACGAAGTTTTCGTTCGGCTCTACCATTTTGCTGAGAGGTACCTGGACAAGTTAGTTGATGAACAGTGCCATAGGAATGCAAAACAGTTTGGAAAGCATATTGAGTGTACTCAAGAGCATTATAAGATCGAAGAATTTTGATGCATTTGGAAAACTGAGTTTCAACCATTTTTGCAAAATTAGAATATACTTGCAATAATTCAGAACGATGTTTCATATTAAAAATCTAGCTATAGCGAGAGTAATCATCAACAAAGACAACAAAATATCGAGACCCACCAATACTAGAGACAGAGGAAGGCCCCCAAACATCAGAATGAATAAGGTCAAAGATATCAGTGGATATTGATTCACTAGTATTGAAAGGCAAGGCTGGTTGTTTTCCTAACTGACATGAGACACAATCAAAATTTTCAATAGACACTGAACCTAACAAACCTCGAGAAGCCAATTGTTGTACCCGAGAGAAAGATGCGTGACCAAGTCGAGCATGCCAAAGTGCAAGGGAAGGAACAGAAGAAACTACAGCAGCTACAGCAATAGAAACAGGAGCAACAAGTGGAAGACGAAGGTTGTCCACGGGAAATATACACCCAACTCTGGGACCGGCCCTAAGCTCCTGTCCCGTCCTTGGATCCTACACAATACACCCAGAATAATCAAAGATACTACGATAAACTAACTCAGCTAATTGTCCCACAGAAAATAAATTGTAAGAAAGGTCAGGAACATTAAAGACTCCAGGAACCAAGAGGTTAGAGGTCGAAACAGAGCCTATATTATGACCAGACATTGTGGAACCATTTGCTGTGCGAATATTAAGAGGGTGTGGTGTAGGTTTAAGTTCAGAAAATAAGGAATGAGGTGTCATGTGATTGCAACAAGCAGAATTCATAAGCCAAGAGGTAGGAGACATACTAGATAAAGCTGAGAGAGAAGAGGAATAAGATGTATTACCAACCATACGAATGACATTAGCGATGGTGTTTATAAGGTCATCTCTAGAAATGGTGAAAGTGGATCCAAAAGACTTAGACTGTGCAAAGACGGGAGCCATTGGTTGGTCACTCTCAGTGTTAGCAGCAGTAGTAGCAGAAATTGAAACAACTGATTTGTTGCAATGATAGCAAGTCTCAATACTGTGGCCAAATCGTTTACATAAATTGCAAAAACGATTGCTGGATTGTCGACGACGATTGTTGCAAAAGGAAGAAGGCTTTCGGTGCGTGGAACGCATGAGCTTTGGTGCAGAATCGTTAGGTGGCGCGTGTGAGCTCCGATGGTGGTCAAGTTTCCATGAGGTGGTAGATCGGTGAAGGACGATCTTATTGGTACCTACAAAAATACAATCGGGGCAGGGATCACGGCGGTGACGGTATGGCAGTGGTCTCGAGACTCTGAATGACGGCAGCTGCAGGTCTGGAACCAGAGACGATGACTGAAATGCGTTAGAGGTTTAACGACGAATGGCTGTAGCAGCAGTTGTAACAGCGGAAGCAATTATGAGTCTGGAATAACACCAATGTGAGACAAGACTGCAAAGAAAAAGTCAGAGCGATGACTCTGATACCATGTTAGAAATACTGAATGCAATAGTGTTGTATTTCATTGATCAAAGAATATACATCAGTGCCTTTATATAGAAGGCATATGTGTGCGATACAAGTAAAGTGTAGTACAAGTACAAGTGTGCTATACAAGTAACCTAGCTGGGCCTAAAGCCCATAACATAATATACGTTAACAAATTGGATCATAGTGGCATTTCCATATGTGGAGAAGACTAACATATACGCATGAGTAAGTAAGTGAGGTGGGATTACAGTAAGTAGAACAATGATGAAATTACACAAAGAGATTAACATGGACAAAGCCTCACATGAATGGGAAGACGGGTATATTTACAGTTGCTCTTAACGTAATTTTCAGTTTTAGTATTGATTTTGTTTACAATTCTCATCATCAAATATCAGAGCCAAACAAGGAAATTTATAAATGATGGGATTTTAAATAGAATAATTTACAAGCCTCTAAATAGTTATGGAACCTGATTTAAATCCCAGTCCTTCTGATGTAAGTGTAAGTGTGTGACTAGCTCTTTTGAACATATAAAACCAGTGAGAATCAATAGAACGTAGTATAATACAAATCAATCAATATATATTAACAGGAGAAATCTCATTTGAAAAAGCATGAGGTTCTACCAAGTAGCACAATTTTCGGAACTCTCTCATTTAGGCTACATTCTAATCAAAGTATAAAAACATAGATCTTATGTGAGAGACCATGAGGTTCTGTCAAGTAGCATATTCCTTGAAACTCTCTTGTATAGGCTTCCACCTCACCACTCTTTATATATTGTGGATTATAAATAAAATTATTTTAACAAAATATTACTATTTTCACTAAGTGTTTAACATATCACTATCATACTTCAATAACATAAACGTGACATCATACAAAAAAATTAACAATGATATTACAAAAAAAAAAAAAAAATTAATACTAACTCCAATGCATTGAAGAAACAAAAACTATGATTAAACAAACAATCAACTTATTAGTTACACCACAAAATAACTAATTTCTAATTTATATGACATTTACTCTATAGTCCAAATTCTCCATCCCCCTTAATTTTGTATTACATCGTTAATTTAAAATAAATCTCATCAAATTATCACAACACTACTTCATTAAAATATTTTGAATATTTTATATAATCTTCTTACATAACAGCTTACAAAATTATCTACACATTGCGCGGGCCCATTGCTAGTACATCAAATAGCTGTCTCAACTAAGATTCAAGGTGCTATATAGTAAATACAACAATCAAATGGAATGATTTACAGGCCTCTGGATAGTTGTGGAAACCTGAATTAAATCCCAACCCTAGTCAAGGCGAACTCACATAAAGCCTGTAAAAGACTTCTAGACTTTCCCTCTTCAGGCAACTTTAAAAGGCAAGCAACTTTTGAGAACCCGTAATGGTGCACAAACATAGAATCTTCCTTCACTTCTTGTCTCACCTCTTCGTCAAGAAGGTTTGGTCTCGTTAGTGCCCACTGCATGGCCCATATGGCCAAAGGGCGCATGTAACATATAGATCTGTATTGGTCCTTCTTGTTCCAAGCTTCCGGAGTTTGAAAAGAATAACTGTTCACAAAATGGTAACTTGTTAATAATCTATAAGAAGGAAATTTAGGTATCACCTAAATGAATTAACCAACAGTTTAACTAAAAAATTCTTCCAAGAATAAACTGGGCAAAAAGTGTCTTGAATGACATCATGAATATCCAGTTTTGTGTTGTATTTCAGAATCAAGAAAAGATCTAATGGTTTGACCAAGTGCCCTACATCTTAATAATATATATATATATATATATATATATATATGGTGCTAATACACAAAGATGTGAAGTGCAAGCAACCATTTAGGTTTTCTTTTCTTCTTTCCTTTCATTTTTTGCCTTCTATTCTTTTGCCTATTTCTTGCCAGATAAGGTGTCATGACCTCAAGGTGACAGAGCACGATTTATGTAAAAAAGTTCACATGGGCTTTTTTTTTTTTTTTTTTTTTGAGAAAGTTCATATGGGCTTTAAAATTAGGCAAAACTACAATGCAAGTCTCTAAAGTTTACCTGTTGGGTGCAATTGGTCCCTAAAATTTAAAATGTGCATCACTGGTCTTTAAAGTTTTAAAAATAAGCATTATCAGTCCCTTTGTTAACAGAATAATGATATGCCTTTTTTTAATGACATGGCATCTGTTTTTAGTATTAAAAAATTACATGTCAGCAAACACACCACTCACCTC
This sequence comes from Quercus lobata, assembly GCF_001633185.2. Taxonomy (NCBI): domain Eukaryota; kingdom Viridiplantae; phylum Streptophyta; class Magnoliopsida; order Fagales; family Fagaceae; genus Quercus; species Quercus lobata. The sequence continues at coordinate 101,956,122 of NC_044905.1, read as the reverse complement.
ATGCCAAGTTCTCTCCTCAGACTGCCACTACTTCAAGCCTGCCATAGTCTTTGGTGCCATTGCTAGATCTGGCCAATACTTTCATCTCCCTCCTCCTTGGGTCTCCACCCCAACCCATCCTCCTTGTCACCTACATCGGCAGTGTCTGGACCCAATCCCTACAACCCCAATTTTGCTTACCGCACATTTCTTGTTTGGCCCCAAAAATAAAAGCCAAAAACCCAATTAGTTCCTATTCCTTCGAATCTTGTTCTATAACGTCTATTAATATTGCTATTGTTCAATATACTAAACTAGCCACCATCAATTAGGAGCAAGACCAAGTTAGCCCAAAAAAAAATAGAGCAAGACCCACCTCTTTGTTTTGTGGTTTCATGAGCTTAAATGTGTTCTCTTACAAACCCACCTCTTGGTTTCCACCATCTATTTTGTTGCAACTGGGGTTATTGAAAAATGGGGTTTGTAATTCAAGCTGAGATCTTGGGCAAATTTTCGTCTAATATTGATTTGAGATTGGAATCTGGGTACCATTTGAAGAAATTATTGAGTTTGTTTGATGAGACTTATTAGAGATAATCCATATGAGGTTGCAAGAGGTGTCCACAACGAGGAGGAGCACTTGGGGAGGTGAGCCAAGGAGGTGGACTAAGTGCTGGCCTAAGCTAGAGGTGGTGCCGGAGACAATGGCTAACCTGAGGGTGGTGTGTTTGCTGGCAAGGAATTTTTTAATACTGAAAACAGTTGCCATGTCATTAAAAAAAGACACGTTATTGTTCCGCTTGACACGTAAGCAAAAAATTAACAAAGGTTAACAAAGGGACCAATAATACTCATTTTTAAAACTTTAGAGACCAATAGCACTTATTTAAAAGATTAGGGACCAATTGTGCTTAGCAAATAAACTTTAGGGACTTACCGTGTAGTTTCGCCTTAAAATTATTACTGCAAATGGTTCAAGATGAAACTCTAAGCCAAAAGAAATATTATCAAGAAAATAAGCAAATAGCATGCTAAATCCACATCCTTTCTTTTTTGATGAAAATATCCTCACGCTTTTGGTTCTTGTAAATAAAGACTAGTTAAGGCAGCACGTGCAAGGCACGTGCCAGCCATGGAAAAAAAAAAAAAAAGTAGTGATTATGATCAATTCTAGATTTTATTTGTATCACAAAATAAAGATATAAATAATTTGATTTTTAAAATACATAGAGATTTACATTAATCAAAAGAGACATTAATTATAAGAATTTTGATAATTATATCATAAAAAGTTAATCTCATTCGTATAAGAATTTTGATCAACCACAGAGTTAGGAGAGCTATTTAACATATAAATATCTATTTCACTATAATAGTTTTTTAGTACTTATTTGTTATAGTCAATATATCCACTCACTAAAAACTTCTAAGAATTTAACGAATATCATCATCTTCCAACAATAAACAACTGAGTTTTGCTAAGAAGATAAAAAAATAAAAAATAAAAAAAGATAACAAAAGGCATGTGTTATCGAATTTTCCATTAGATAAATTTTAAGTTTTAAAAATTTAAACCTAGAAAATCAATATTCTTTAGATAACAAATAAAAAACCTTATATCATCATTCTAACTTTCCAAGAATTATTACCATCTAAAACTCAAAATACTAGAAGAAAATTTTTGGGATGTTAAAATTTAGTAAGAGTATTTTAGACATTACACAATAAAATATTTTAAAAATTATAAGCTTTCATTAGTGTTTAACTGAGAGAGTAATAACATGACATATTTGCACTTTTCCAAAATATTAAGATAAAAATTGCTTGATTTTAAAGTTTAAGAAGGAGGAATTGTAAACTACCCCAAACATAAAGAATAAAAAGTGTTTTTTTCCTAAGTTTTTGTTTTTGTGCATAAAACTATGTAGTTTTACTTAAAATGGTGCGCAAAGAAAAAAAAATACAAAAAGTCAACCCAAGAAAATTGTATGTGAAATAGTGAATTTTGGCTCAACAAATCTGACTAAACCCACAAAAAATTTCTAAAAACACAATAGAATAGCACAACATTTTCATAATACCTTTATAATTTTGTTATATTTTATTTTGACTTGTAAAAAATTGACAGCTCAACAGTTTTGAAAATATTGTGACGATAACAAGATATTTTAGACTTTTCACAAAAAAAAAAAAAAGCTATGTCCATGATATTTTCATAACAAATCATAAGTAGTATGTTGTTACAGGTTGTTATTGGTGGACAAAAAAGTAATTTCATTAGTAAGTTTAAATTAGAACCAAAAACAAATTACTACCTATAATTTGTTATGAAAGTATTGTAAAAAATATTGTGAATGTACACATCTTTTTTCACATTACCTTTAATTTTAGTTGTGGACGTTGGCTGTAATATGATATTTTATTATTTTATTTCGAATTATAAGGAATTAACATCTCAAAAATTGTGAAAATATTGTGCCAATTTATTGTGTTAATATTTTATTATAATGTAAAACAATGTGAATTGGGCAAACCAAAAATAATATAGCAAATCTATTGCAGCTTTATGCATTCACACACACACACACACACAAAAAAAAAAAAAGGCCCGCAAAATAGTGAAAATTGAACAAGTCAAAACTACTGTAACGAAGCTATGATAGCTTCTCCTGTTTACTCTTTTTATATATAGATTACTAAATTTGACTAAACCAACCAAAAAAAAAAAAAAATCTATGAATACAACAAAATATTACAACGTTTTCACAATACCTCTATTTTCAACCATGAAGGATCCCAGTCCTATATATATATATATATAAATATATATATATATATATATATTTTTTTTTATCTTATTTTGGCCTATAACTTACACCTCAATAGTTGTGAAAATATTGTAATAACAACAAAATGTCAAATTTTTAGTTGTACTAGATCTTGGTATGATATTTTTTTATTTTATATTATATTATTTTAACCCATAAGGAATTGACACATGCGTTACAATATTTTCACAATATCTCTATGTATACATTGTACTTACAATGTAAATTTATATGGTAGACACAAAAAAATTGCAAATTTTGTTCACATTTGCAAAATTTGTACAATATTTACCATTTTTTGTGCAAATGTGTAGAATATTAACCACTTTTGTGTATTTACAATGTAAACTTGCATTGCAAGTACAAAGTAAACATATAAAGATCTTAAATAAACAAAAAACAAAAACAAATCTCAAACCAATTGGCATACTTGAAGGAAGAAAAAAAATAAAAATAAAAACAAAACAAAACAAAACACACACACACACACACACACACACTTTAGGCACTATGGAAATTAATGTTAAAATGTTGTGGACTTAGTATTTTTTTTATTTATTTGATCTATAAGAAACTGAGATCTTAACAATTGTGAAAATATTATGATAACAATAAGTGTTGTAATATTTTTTCAAAACATTTATTTTTAGTTGTGGTTGGTTACACTCTCATATTTTATTATTTTATTTCGACTTGTAAGAAATTGACACGTCAATAATTGTGAAATTTATTGTGTCAATATAACAATATATATACCAGCTTACATAAATATTTAAAAAAAAAAACACACAAACCGATTACTAAATGAAAAAAAAAAAAAACTCTAGGCACTATAGCTACAGTGCAGAGGTTGATGAAACCAAAGCACTATAGTTACAGTGCTTTAGCACATTCGAGGGGAAAAAAAAAAACTTTAGGCACTGTAGCTACAGTGCAGAAGTTGACGAAACCAAAGCACTGTAGCAACTGTTCAAAACTTAGGGGGGGGGGAATGGCTCACCACACCAAAAGGGGCACTGTAGAGGCATTGCCTCTTTTTATATAGTTAGTAGAAAAAAGTACACAAATCGATGATTAAAATAAATAAAAAAAAGTATATATTGAATAAACTAAAAGTACTATAGTTTTTACACATTCACCTAATAAGTGTCACAACATTTTCACAAAACATTTATATTTAGTTGTGGTTGGTCACAGTTTCATATTTTAATATTTTATAATTTTATTTTGACTTATAAGAAATTGATACCTCAATAATTGTGAAAATATTATGAAATTTGTTGTGTCAGTATAATAATATATATAAAAGGAAAAAAAAAAGTACAAACGGAAGCTAAAAAAAAAAAAAAAAACTACTATAGCTACAATGCCACTTGGTACTAGAGCTATAGTGCTACTTGGTATTGTAGCTACTGTTCAAAACTTATAAAAAAAGAAAAAAAAAAAAAAAAGGAAAAATAGCTCACAAAACCAAAATACTGTAGACTTGTAAGAAATTGACACGTCAATAATTGTGAAAATTATTGTGTCAGTATAACATTATATATACCAGCTTACATAAATATTTAAAAGAAAAAAAAAACACACACAAACCGATTACTGGAGAAAAAAAAAAAAAAAAACTCTAGGCATATAGCTACATTGCAAAGGTTGACGATCCAAAGCACTGTAGCTACAGTGCTTTAGCGCATTCGAGGAAAAAAAAAAAAAAAAAACCTCTTTAGGCATCGTAGCTACAGTGTAGAGGTTGACGAAACCAAAGCACTATAGCAACTGTTCAAAACTTGGGGGAAAAAAAATGGCTCACTACACCAAAAGGGGCCTTGTAAAGGCATTGCCTCTTTTTATATAGTTAGTAGAAAAAAAAGTGCACAAATCGATGAGTGAAAAAAAAAATGTATATATTGAACAAACCAAAAATACTATAGTTTTTACACATTCACCTAATAAGTGTCACAACATTTTCACAAAATATTTATTTTCAGTTGTAGTTGGTCACAGTTTTATATTTTATTATTTTATTTTGACTTATAAAAAATTAACATCTCAATAATTGTGAAAATATTGTAAAATTTGTTGTATCAGTATAACAATATATATAAAAAGAAATAAAAAATACAAATGGAAGACTTTAAAAAAAAAAAAAAAAAACTACTTGGTGTGATAGCTGCTGTAGCTACAGTGCCACTTGGTACTGTAGCTACTATTAAAAAAAAAATAAAAATAAAAATAAAGGCTCACGAAACCAAAATACGGTGATTTCTCGCATTCACACTTTTTATATATATATATATATATATATATATAGTTATATAAAGTTGCATAAGTGATATGATTTTATCAGGCCGAAAAGTCAAAGAAAATATCAATTTGGTTTAGGCAAACTATTGAATAATGACATGGATTTGCACGAACATTTGTACAAGATTGACAATTATGTGTGGGTTTGGATCCGCGTTCCAGACCCATCGTTTGCGTTTTCTACCGAATTTTTTTTTTTTTTAATGTGTGAACGGTAATATCACATGTGAGCATTATGCAGGGGACAAAAGATATTGTTCACGCACTGTTTATGTACTATTTATGGGTCCAACGATACTATTCACCCATTTAAAAATGAGTTTGTTACAGTGTTTTCAGTTTTTAATTTTTAATTTTAACAAAAATAAGTTGTATCTAAATGGACCCTATATATATATTGCAAGGAGGGGGAGGAGTAATAGGAATATAGGATTAACCAAGCATCCTTATTAAAAGCAAGGAAAACAAAACGAGCAAAGTTCACTTTGTTTGATGCGACAAACAGTCATAATAGCTTTTGGTTATTAATCTTGAGCTGCTTGAGTTAATAAAACATACTAATTCTAGAAGAAAAGGCAAACGGAGAGCTAACTCACCCAAGTCCTTCTTTAGACCATGCAGCTTCGTAGACTCCAAATGCAGTCTGAAATGCCATATCACTCATATCTTCATGGATCATTGTTGCAGCAACAGCATATGTGACTCCAGACCATATTTCTCTTGATTGCAGGGATGACATGTCAGCATTTCCATCAGGTAACATCCCATTGACAGCTCCCCACCTTCCATTCTTCCACTTTGAGACATTGTAATTAAAGACCTTTTCTAGTGCACTTTTGGCCTTGTCTTCGTCAACAATTGGTAAAAGACCGCATGCTCTAGCATACCTACAGAGTTAATACGCAGAAACTTTTAATCCACCACCATTGTTACTGAAAGAAATAAAATAACCACGCATGACACAGTACAGAAAAAATAATAATAATATAAAATAAAATGAAATAAAAAAGGACCATTGTAAGGTCAAGAGTATGGACACTTTAGTTCTCCCACATTTTTTAAAAAAAATACAAAAATTATTTTTTACACAATACAGCAATAAATCCAGAGTCCCAAAATTTTGGAGTTGGCTGCTAGTATAGGATACCCCAACTTGTGTCTGTATGGGTTATATTCATAATAAAGTAACTAAATTTTATGCTAACTGTCAGCCAACAACCACCCCCCTCCTTTTCTGGGCTTAGGACTAGCAATGAAAAAAATATGACACAAAGCACTGACATAGGTGGAGTTATGCAACTGTATATGTATTTCTATACAAAATATAACATAGGCCCTAGATAAATCCAGAAATTGTCCCACATGGAGACTAGTGTAAGCATAATGTATACCAGAAACCATTTCGTACACATGCTAAATGCTAAAGATATTTCCCTGGCCTTGGATAAAAAAAAAAAAAAATCAGAGGATTTTATCCTGATTTTAAAAGTAAAAATTGGATAAATAAGCACACGCATGCGCATGCACACACACATGCACACGCACACGCATATGACGCATATGCAAGCATAAATTGAAAGAGCCATTCTTAATGTTCTTAAAGAATATGATATTAAAAAAAATATCTAGAAAATTGCTTCAGTCACAACATACCATTGTCCAGCTAATTGGTCAGCTTGAATGGATGAACTTGAACTTCTGCCACTGCTGTCATAATTGAAGTAAGAACCATTCCATAATTTATCATACACAGCTTTTGCCTTCTGAAACTTAAACCAAAAGTAATCCTCAGATGCCTTATCACCTACTTCACGTGCCATGGCAGATGCAGCCTGCAAGGCTGCCACCCACAACCCTCCACTGTATGCACTCACACCAGAGACAGACCATGTATCATAAGTTTGATCAGGGAAGCCTTCGTTCTCAATCATCCCATCTCCATCCTTGTCAAATCGTTCCATATAAGCCATTGCAACATAAACAGAGGGCCAAACAGCTTGTGCAAAATTCTTATCGCCTGTGGCAACCACATCCCTATAAACTTGGAGGACAAATTTTGGATTCAAGTCTTTCCACCTGTCAGTGTTATGAAGGCTATAAGCATTTACTTCAAACCATGGGTCATTCATTCCAATATCATGGGGAACAGCTCCAAGCACCTTTCTACCAACCCACTCTCCATCATATAAAATTTTCATTTTACTGGGATCATGCATCATTACTGCCGCTGCAAAGTCTCTTTGGATGCTAAGTTCAAGTTTTGGAAAAAGCATGACTAATGCAAAAGATGAGTAGAAATGGACATCGTAAGTGTTCCACATGTGATATTCAATCCCTTCAAGATAAAGGAATTGCCCAATGTTTTCTTCTCCTTTCTGAAGAAGATTTGGCCCAAATGCAGAGTTTGATGAAGTTGTGGTGTGGATTTGATCAAGTACTGAAGTCATCCTTTCAAGAATATCACCAGCGGTATCATTTAGATGGGGTACATCGATTATGTCTTTCAAACCTGGCCTGGAACTATCAAGGGAAAACTTCCTTTGTACAATGCTTGCTAAATTATGAACCGGCGGTGATCCATCTGCAAAAATAAAAACTAACTCGTGGCTACTTATTACTTGAGTCAACAATCACAAAAACGCTTTTGATACAACACCACCCAAGTCATTGTCCCAAAACTTTGGTGTTGGCTAAACTTAAATAGAATAGAGGAAACCTCATGTAAACAGGATGTGCACACAATGCTGTCCTAAATCATGAAGACAAACTCCACAATACCTGTCCAAATTGTCCCCCCTGAATTAAGATAATAGAGCTCATTGAAGAGAGTTATAGGGTACCTGTAGAAAACCATCAGAATAAGTTAGAACCTGACTATACATGCACAACAAATAACACGTCAAAACTTACCATTCAGGAAACCTCTCGTCTTCAAGAACAGGTCTTTGCCATGCATCTATCTGGGACTCCCAATGGCCATTCTCTATATTCAGAAAGAATAAAACAAAAATAAGGGCATTGAAGTAACAATTTCTTCACAATAAAAACAATTTATTTTGTGTATTAGCACTCCCTATCAATCAAAAATCTTATGAATGTATGGGCATTATGGCCAACTTTATTACATATGTGTTGAACTATAGTTTATATTCTTGCTTTCAAACATGGAGTAAAACTTTAAAATCCTAGAGTTGATACAAATCATCAATGTACAACACATACACTGGAACATTAATTACCAAGAATAGCATAATGTGCAATCTTTGCAGCAGCATCCCCACGGGTACCATAGAATTTAGTGTAACGCCTGTTGATTAAAATTTTCAACAATTAGATAACTTTTTGAAATGTGATATTTCTCAAACAAAATTTTGGATAGCTACCTGTAATAAGTTTTTCCACTCGAAAATTTTACTTCAGGGCAGTCCCATGCCAATGAAAATGTTACAGAACGTACTGCATTCGAAGGCATTGTAAGAGAAGCAGCAATGGCTGCCCCAATAGATGATCCTGGTTCTGAAGGCACTGACGTTTCCATGGAACTAAGGCGGTCAAAGGATCCATACTGTTAGAAAAGAAATACGCATATCAAGTTATGTGAGAAATGAAGATAAAGCTATTTCTTTTTATGCATAACAGGAGAAATAAAAATAGGTCAGATTCCTTTGAGGAAATTTGATGCCAGATGGCTAGGTTGAAAAATAGAGATAAAGGGGGGGAAAATTGTACTATTCACTACCTAGAATCTGCCTAACTTCAGCACCTACGTTGCTTGCAATCACCACCAAACTTAGAGAAACTTCTCAAATGAAAAAATATATATATATATATATTTCAAATTTCAATGCTTCAAGCCATTCTTGGAGCCTCTCTTTAATGGGCATCAAGAAGTACATCAAGCCTCAGTTACATTCCATAAAATCATGAACAACATTAAATTCAAAATTCAATAGTAAAACTCTAGAAAAATATGAAATTCAAAATTCAAAAAAATAAAATCTGAGATTTCAAACAAAATTTAAATAAAAAATAATTTTGGTTGTGCTTCCAGCATCAAAATATAAACATCACCATGTACCGAACACCCTCCCCCCCAAAAACAACAACAACAACAAAAGAAAACAAAAAACAAACCTTAAGACTGAAAATGTCCCTTTGACAGTGGGACGGGAGAGGCAAAACTACCAAAGGTGAAAACACAAAGAAAATTCTTTTTAAAATAGTTGTTAAATGATTATTTCATCTATACGCAACTTAAGATTTTGAGATCAATGTTATTTATCAAATCTCACTTAGACAGTAACAGTTTCATATTCTTAAGGCATAATACCAAATCTTATAGTTTCTGATCTACAAACCCAATTGTCAGATTTGCTGAAATTGTAATTTAGCTAAACCAAGTGCAACAAGTCTAGTCCAACCCAATTAAGGACACGTGTGGATATGACCAAAGAGCAAGACAAAAGCCAAGATAGTTAAATAGTTACAAAGTAGTGGTTCAGTAGTTGGTTAAAAGGACAATCTTGAGCTTTTTTCTTGATACTTGCTGTGTAAGATCCCTACTATAAATACTAGGAGCCATGTAATCGGTCTTATATTGAACATTGATACAAATTCCTCTATTTCCCCCTCTAGGCTCTCTACCTAATCCCCTTCCTCTTTGGAGGCTGGCTACCTCAAAGAAAGTCAAATCCCACTTGATTCCCACACTTTTTTCAACCAAAATCATCAAGATATATTATTCTTCTTCAAGCTCATGATAATCTTAGATAAAAAGGTGAAAAGAAGATAGATAAGACAGCCAATCTGTCACCAAGAAAAAGCCAGGCAATATTAATTAATCAGGTTACAATCTGCTGAAACCAAAATCCTTCTTGAGTTGTAAATACACGGTAAGATTAAAACTTAAAAGCCTGGCACGAATGTGCAAATGTAGGAAACTGATGAGATGTTTTTTATTTTATTTTATTTTTTATTTTGGTAAGGAAGGGAAACTTTCTAAAGAAGAGCCCTATAGACTTGTCTCGAGCCAGTAAAACCACAGACAACTGACTACACCTACCAGAACCTTTCTAATGGAAATATGGAATGTGCATGTAAAATATGGGAAGTCTACCAACCTCCTTGATTTCCTGCCACATGTCTTTTGCAGTGATACCCTGAGAGTTACCAGATATCACAAAGTAAGGGCACTCAGAGACATGAACACCATCAGTCTCCTCTGCTGCAATTGCAAAAGTCACAGGTGGCCGTTCATTTGCAGTCCTATAGTGGCATGTGAGGTGTATTGCACGGAGAGTATCAGAACATATACCATGTAATGATGAACTGATCAATCAAAGGGAAGATTTGAAAAGAGCGTACTTGTGATGTAGAAGTACACCATGCACACCATCCTTCATCCTAGCAGAATAAATAATCTTATGGGTTAGCATAAACAATTGGCATGCTATAAAATAGATAAGCAATCTTCACACTCACGTATGCTGGCACAAATATCTAATCCTTCACAAACAAACACAAGCACGCATATGTATCTAATTATAATTTCAAAAATCAATAAAAGAAAAGGTAAGATATATAAAGAAGAAGCCAAGCAAATGACAAATTTCTTACATTATTTTTGAATTGAAGTGCTGACCAGAAAATTCAGAAAGCCCCCCAACAGAATTCTAAAATGGCATTGACAAGAAGATTTTGCATTAGTTTTAATGACTTCCGGCACATCAGATTCTTTTCAGGAATCTACATAAAATATACTTGGTAACTCCAAGAAGGAAAAAGCTTTAAAGAAATACAACTAACATAAGTATGGAACCAAAGGACATAAATTTGAAAGTGATGAACACATGAAAAGGAGACATACTGCCCATGTGAAAAGCAAGGTAACATCTGCAGCAGTCTTTCCAGAATTGTATAGCTGAAGAAAATTAAAACCGCAACTCAATACTGAGGCTAACTATATATCTGATATAGACAACCATGTATCTAATAGATCCCTTCCTACCGTGAAAGTAAAAACTGATACAGGGAAGCTGCTCTCCTTGTAATTATGGGGGATAACAGGTGAAATTTGACGACAAACCATTTTAAGTTCCGGATCAGGTTCTCCTGGATTTAAAAAGAACCGGGTGACCAATGCATGAGACAAATTATCCATGATAAAGATCATTGTAGACTGAGAAGTATACCACTAAACGATTACCCTCATATACAGTCCATGACCTTGGGAATAAAGCATGATACGTAGAGTTGCCTCCATTCAGATTCCAGTCCCAAGATCCAATCCCTGAAACATCAGTTTCTCTGTGGAAGACATAGTATTCAGTAAGTTCAAGCACAAATGAAATGAAGCTCTCAAGAATTTCTGAAGCATTCAAATTGACAGTGCAGCTAATAGTTGCTTACTTAAGCACCTCTGGGCTCCCTGGGCACAACACTGTTGAATATTTTTCACCACTTGAGCGCTTAACAAAAACCTGCACAAGTATTTGTATTCCAAATTTTGCAGAAACTTGATTATAACCAATGAAAAACACTAATGATAAGAGATGTTCCGTTCTTCATTTTATTTCCATCCAATGAAAGATCAACTGTAATATCAACTATAGAAAATAGAAACAAAAATTGATCAAAGTAACATTAAGTGCTTCAATGAGCTTTTCATCAAAGACTCATCCCAACATTTTCTGATCGATCATTGAAAGTCTTTGACCATTTCCCACCATCTAGGATCACATATCCTGTATATTGTATAAATTTCTCATAGCCATGGATGACATCATCCTTCATATTTCTTTGTAAAACGTGTATACTAGGACCAAATCAGCCACTTGCATTTTATTTAATGATGATATCAGAACTAAATACCAAACCAAAGATCCATAAAAAAAAGATGTGTTAAAAGTCTCCTTTAATTTCTTTGTTTCCACAACAATCAAGCCTTGGTTCCAAAATTTTGGTATCACCTATGGTCCTATGGACCCTCAACAAACTAGTAAAAATTGACCACAAGTACTCTTTACTACCATTCTATTCTATCCGGTGTCATACTCTTTGTTACTTCCTTAATTTATGTGTCCTATTTTACTACTTCTAGTAATGTTATTTTTTGTTTTCCTCTATCTCTTTTTGTTCCCTCAACTTAAATCAACTTACTCTTTCTCACTGCTGCATAAATCACTCTACTTTGAACAAAGTAAAACTTTAAACCTATTTTTTAAAAGTTCAAAAACAGATTAAAACAGTTGAATCTGTCCTCAAAAGCATTATGATAATAGCTGTTTTAGGATAAATGGACCAGATAGGGCCAAGGAATGCCTCAACATATTACCCCTTTAGTTTAATTGGGAAGACAGATACGGCATTATATTTTGACAGCTACACAAGGTCTCTAACACTCGAAAAAACATAGCCCTAGATAAAGGAATATTTATAATATCTCCTTCAACATATCAATGATAAAATACTTCAACAATATATTCATTGAACTTACCGAAAATTGATTTGCTAAAACTGGTTTCTCTTCACATATTTTAGGGAATAGTTGCCATCGCTGAAACTCACCTCTGTAACTCCTTCCTATGCTTCCTGAGCTGAACATTATATTTTTACAAGAGATGATTATGTTCTAAAACTCACTAAAAAGAGGCAATATACAATAATTTGGGTAAGATCCGAAAGTTTTCAGCCGGTTATAATTAGTAAAGATAATGCCAAACAATGTGAGGAAATATTCTCAGCTTCACATTTTTTTTCACATAAACTTCTTTTTAATTGGTCAACTACAAATGCACCTGGTGGCTCTTAAACCCATAACCTCACCCTCAAACTTACTTTTACAAGGGGAGAAGGTGCCATTTGAGCTAGAGCTCATTGGCATTTTCTTCACATAAAGTTATATAATGTTCAATAATAAATATCTTCTACTAGAAACACAAATGTCTAGTATATGTATTAAAGAATGCATAATATGTATGGCTTTTATGTTACATTATATAGTAATAAACATCTATCATGAGTGATTAAGATTGAACACATACCCTATACCACCTAAGGGAATACCATGACAAGAAGTTACAAGGCGTTTAGCAAATAGATTGATGGCAACCCCCTGCAAAGAGAACAGAAAGATGCTCTAGGATCCCTTACCATAACCAATGCACCAATACAAGCTGGATAGGTAAAAAGAAAGAAAGTTACATTTCCTTTAGCAGCCTCTTCTCGGACATGGCGCCACAGCCGAAATAATATTGGAGCCTACCAAATATAACAAACAATATAGTTGGCACCCATGATACTTTTATAAAGGGGCTAAGGTCCTAACGTTCGTGAATTTGTCATGTGATTCTGATGCATCAGCAAGACCATGGTAAGGATGCAGAAATATAATCAAGTTAAAAATATCTTTGAAGGAAACCATAAGCACATACACACACAACATATATGTGTGCGTGTGTATTGTATGTATGTATGTACAGATCTGCATGTATATGTTTGTGTGTGTATATGTCCTTAGGCCTTTCCAAAAAGCAATTAACACATTTATATGCTTGATTATATAAAATAAGAGAAGCAAAGGATTTTAAGGGTCCAAAGAGAAAAGGTATTAAATCTAAATCTGTAAGCATACCATCTGAACTCTCTCTTTCAAACTTAGAGTGAACTCAGAAAGGGCACTTCCCTCACTGTTTAACTTTCGCTGCCAGGTCAGTAATGCAGGTTTACCAGGGTCAACCTTAGACAAGCAAAAGAAAAAAATATTAGACAAGCAATAAAGGGTTTGAAACATCGAGCTCAAAACAATTGTCAATTAGAGTCATATCACAAAATATTGAAAAAGAATACTTGACTACTTTCTGTAATCTTAAAAGTAGTTGTGTCATACATAGTTTTTATAACTGGACCAGAGGTCAAGCAGGTTTTTTCAACCAGTTTAGGGGAGTGTGTTTTGGAAAAAGTTGATAAAATGCACCCGTGGGAACTCGAATGTGTCTTTATGTCACAAACTATTATATTAATTCTATGAAATTGAATTATAATTTTTATTTTGTCATGGTTTGACCCCGGTTGAACCCCAATCCGACCTCAAAAACCTTAAACCTCTCCATTTTCCAGTTCTTTGAATGCTCTGGGTTTCAAAACTGTGGAGTCATCTACTGCATCAATGATTATGCTAAAAAATTTCAGAGATCAACTTAGAAAATGATAACTTTATGGCAAAGCTCACCTATCATGCCAATTACATCCACAAACGCATTACCTGTTGCTACAATGTCTTTACATACGTCTCTAGAACATAACCCATAGCAGTTAGATTTTGCAGCTGATTTAATTGGAACAGACCTATGATCCCTCAGAAGGATTTGCGGCTTGGAGACTATAATTCTTATAAAAAAACCTTTTCAAGGTGACTTATGAAAGATTTCTAAATAAACAAAACCTCCATAGTATGGTTTAAACAGATTTAAAGAGAACCTTTGCAACTCTTTCAGAGACAACAAACATCTTTGATGTCCAAAATGCCGAAATTTTCTGGATAAAATTGCATATGACAAACCAGAACCCTATGAAGCTGACTAAAGATAGAGATGGTAATCTGCACAGAAAAATCCAAGTAAAATACACTTTTGTCGTTGTATCTACTACTGCTATTTATAATGGCCCATCCCTTCATTCAATGGAGTAGATGCCCAAGCACTTGATTTAGACATGACTTGCTACTCACATATTTAAAAGCCTAAATTTCAGGGTTGATGTAGTTATTTCCACTGATGTGAAGATGATTTATAGCATCCTCCCCTCCAAAACAAGAGAGAGAGAGAGAGAGAGAGAGAGAGAGAGAGAGGTGAAGATGAAAGGATAGAGGAGCAGCAAAAAGTAAATACAATGAGCTCTACCTCAACTTCAAGACCCATCGGGTGCATGTGTAATTTGCCAATCAAAAGAAAACGTAAACATAAACATTGTATGCAAAAAAATCATTCAACAATTGGCCAAATATGGGATAAACCATATCTCTACCAACAAAAAAGATGGGATTAATTATCTGGCCTCTTGTAATGTTGTTAAAATTTTATGTTAAGTTAATAAACGTATGTGCTACCACCTGTATATTTCAGTGTTGTTTACTTAACAGTATTCACGCCTAGGGGTAATTCTATACTCATTTGTTCTGAAAACTTACTGAATTATAGATAGCAGATAATAAAGTTAAATAAGTAATAAATAATCAAAATGACAGAAAAAATACCTAAGGTTTGCTGTTTTCTCTCTCTATAAACATAACTAGCATCATTACTAATATAGAATAAGCTATACTCAGCTTACAACCAAAGGCAGAAAGACAAGAAAGGAATTTCTACCGCAGAGTACAACACATCTAAATGTTGCAGCAGTTTAGAAACTAGACAGAAAAGCTAATTAAAAAGCTTGACAACTATAAACAGAAATCACTTCACCTTTTCAAGAACAGTATACACCATTTAAACCTTTCAAACATATAGAGAAAGTTCCATTGTAGTCCTTATAAAGTAAAAGGGAGAAGCTGTCTCAGTATATAACCAAGTACCTTATTAGTTGAAGACTTAGAAAGTTCCCTCTCTTCTTCAACGAGATCATTTCCCAACACCTTCCCCTCAAACATCTTTCCTGTATTAAACAAAGAACAACCACATTAGGCCATTTGCATTTTATATAAACTTAAAACTATCATTATAATTCATGTGAACTAGTTTGATTTTGTACAGCGCACTTCCCATCATAAATAGAGCTCAATTGAAGTTTTGCTCAACATCATTTAAGTATACTGAATGCGCAGCACTGGAAATCACATTAGCAACATATTTACACAAAAAAGTGAAAGGTTATAAATTCCAATTCTGTTGCTCAATAACATGTTCCCATGAATGCATATATCAATACAATAAGTGTTAAAACCTTTTTTTTTTTTTTTTTTAACGTTGACCGTAAGGCAACCTATGTTGGGTGCAAGTATTGTTTTTTAGGAGTAGAATTTAGTGTTTTACTTTTGTAGAGATGTTACTGTTATGCTAGATAGGAAGGAAAAACAGAGTATTGCAGCACAACTTTTTCCGGATGTAATTACTTACATCATTTTACAACTCACATCTATATATAGATGAGTTAGGAGTTTAGGATGACTACAAGCTTCAAGAATACTATAGAAGTTTGCTTCATTTCTCTTTAATTGACCCTTGTCCATGAGGTGTCCACTTGCATGCTTGTTCAATTTTGCTACTACTGGATTCTTCATTTGTTGACACCTAGGTTTCAGTTGCTTCTTTCTTTGACACTTAGGGAGCCACTTTTCAATTACCAATTACATTTTAACAGCCTACAATCACCTTTCACAGATCCCACAAAAGTGAGAGCTTTGTATAGTGGTTACAATTTTTTTAGGCCTTCAATTCACCAAAATAATGTCGCAACTACATCAAAACTTCCAACTTCTGTGAAATTCATACCAGATCTCTCGCAACTACATCAAAACTTCCAACTTCTGTGAAATTCATACCACATCTCTCTCTCTCTCTCTCTCTCTCTACATATTCATAAGAATCATAACCCATTTCATAGCAAAATTCATCTGATTACTTTGTATCATAGAAACTTCATTACTCACCAATCACCTACGGTCACTGTCACGCCCCAAACCCCAAAGGGTCCAAAGTATGAGAAAGACGTCTCAAAGTACTTGTAGATTTTATTCATTTTGACAATTCAATCCAAATAAAATCATATCAAGTACCAACATCAAGAGTTATCATAATAATTTCATTAAATATACTCCCAAGGTATGTCAAAGCTCTATGCAATAAATACAATGACCATTGGTCACAAAAGAATGAAAGTCTGAATAAATAATTACATATCATTAGTTTGTCCCATCAGTAGAAATAAAGTCACAACCACTATAATAAACAAAAGAATGAGTCAAGCCTATTCTAAGATGTACATCATCTAATATCTCCATTACAAAAGTTCAGCCTCCATTAGTAGTTAGTTTAACTACTGTTAGCCACCAAAAAGCTATCTCAAAAGATTGTTGTCTACTTTGAAAGGTTTATAAAATAATGGAATGAGATAAAACCCAGTAAGTAACATAATTAATGAGGGTGGGGGAAATGCAAGTTTCATTTTCAATAATAATATGATATGACAAGAATAATTTAATAATAAAACACAAAGTTTCTCAAAGTAAATATCTTGAAACTATATACCATAATTTGTGAGCACCAACAATATAATTTTCAAAGCCATAATATCTAACACAAGGTAAATTATCACAAATATACCACACTACCACATAGACCGGTCAGGGGATCCACTCATTCACAACTGGCATGATATTGTCCTCTCTGATATACAGACTCTTAACCCCATGGACAGCAGCCTCACCCATACCCTCAAGACTTTTCTCTCCCCCCATGGGCAGCACAAAGAGCACGTCAAATAGGACTTCTTTTGCATGTGGTCTTTTGGCCCCATAAATAGCAGCCTCACCCACACACAATTAAGGAACCTCTTCCCCCCATGGGCAACAAGAAAGAATGTGTCATCCAAAGTGAAAAGGCACTAACCTAGATTTGATTCCATTGTCACAAAGATTTCGGAAACCAAATCGGGTGATCACTGAAAAATCACACATGGCATGGTGTTAAAACCACATAAAACTCATAGGTTACATTACTTTGAAACACATAGTTTATATCCAGGTAGTTTCAGAAAAACCTTAAATAATCTAACTTCTACAAAGTTCGTAAGGTTTTTAACTTCATTCTTGTCAATAGATTTTCTATTAATTTCCCACATAACAAGACAAGCATCTTTAAATTTTCTAATATACCATAAAATCCAAGATTTTCTTATCAAAGGTTAAATAAAATATGCTCATTTTTCCATATCGACAAATTCATGCATTTCCTCAAATGCAATACCAAATATGATGCATTTTCATATATAATCATACATATATTAAGGTTACGACACAATAGTTTTTAGGAAAATATAATTTCCATAGGTAGTTTCCAAAAGCGTGTCTAACCCAAACAACATTTATGCAACATGTTTATTTTGCAAAAATCCCATTAAAAAGTTACTTACCTCGCAACCACAAAGCCTAATTCTCCAAGCTCCAAGGAGATTAGCTAGAACCTAAACAATATCAAGTAAACCTATCACAATAAGCATAGAGCTTGAAATTGTATCTAACTACAATTTAGGAATTGCCAAATGAGCACTTAATTAGGCAAGCCTAGTATTTAACCTCATCGATAATAATATATTCCACTCCCAAAGTTTCTCAACAAATTGATTCACAAGGGCATAAACTCCAATTTATAAGGTTAATCCATTTAATATCATCTCCAACATTATGACTAGCTTCCATAAAATTTACACTACATTATTAAGAGACCTATGAAAGCAAAATCAAATTATCCTCCAAGACAAGAAAGTTAGAACTTCAACTAACTCCAAATAAACCCAATGGCAATGGAAAAATTAGATTTACCAACCATCACATGTTATAACTCAAAACCCCTTAATTTTCCACCATACATAAACCTTAAGTAGTCATCATTAGTACAAACCATATACCCACTCATCAAATAATTCCACCAATACAAAACCCATACATACCAACACATAAATACCACTTTCAATACTCATAAATCACATGAGTATCATTATTAAAGTTTAGATAAAAATAACCTCAAGCAAAAGTGTAAAACCCACAAAAAAGATTAGAAATTTTTACCTTAAAAAGGGTGTGAAGGTGTTTATAGGTTCCAAAAATTTTCCGGTGATCTTGCCGGAAAATGATGGTGGAAATGGTGGTGGTGGTGGTGTGGAAGTACCGGTGAGAGGATATAAGAGCAAAGAGGAGTGTATGAGAGAAAAGAAAAGAAAGAAAAGAAAATAAGAAGAAGGATGGCCGGCCAAGTGATGAAATGGTAGTGTGAGATGAGTGGTGGGTAGTGAATGGGTAGGTGGGGCATGTGTGGTCCCAAAAATATCTCACTTCATAAATTATCCATAAACTATTTCCAAACAAAATTTCATCTGATTATTTTGAATCATAGAAACTTCATGACAACTCACCAATCATCATACAAACATAAACAAAAATGCACATTTTTAGACACACAAAAACCCACAAACAGTAACACATACATACATATATATATGCATGTCGATTTTTTCCATGACCCATTTCCCAGCAAAATTCATCTGATTAATTTGCATCATAGAAACTTCATGACAACTCACCAAATCACCATAACACACACATGTACAAAAATGCATACTTTCAGACACATAAATACCCACAAACACTAACACATACATACATATATATATATATATATGCATGTCTATTTTTTCCATAACCCATTTCCCAGCAAAATTCATCTAATTAATTTGCATCACAGAAACTTCATGACACCTCACCAAATCACCATAGACACACACATGTACAAAAATGCATACTTTCAGACACACAAATACCCACAATAACACATACATACATATATGCATGTCGAATTTTCACGTCAATTTTTAATTGTGAAAAATGAAGTGGGTCAAACCAAATGATTAATCCAACAAACTTAAGACAAGCAAAGATTTAACATCATCCAATGCAACACATAAATCATAAGTAACTAGCCTCTGAGCAAGCGTGTGAGCGCGTGCTCAAAGGCTCTTTTATTTTTTGGGTAAAATGAGCTCATGCTTAGAGGCTCTTTTATTTTTTGGGTCAAATTTAATAATTTTCATTTATTATAATTTGGGATTATTACATTTTCTAATCACAAAAAAAACCTAAAGGTGTGATGAGTATTATGCAATTGTGGGTGATATATTTTTTTCGTTGCACCCCTAGATTTTTTTGTGATTAGAAAATGTAATAATCCCAAATTATAATGGATGCAAATTATTAAATTTTACCCAAAAAATAAAAGAGCATCTGAGCAAAAATAAAAGAGCATTTGAGCACATGCTCATTTTACCCAAAAAATAAAAGAGCCTCTGAGTGCACACTCACGCGCATGCTCAGAGGCTAATCGTTTTTTAATTTAGAGAGTAGTTCTAACTTTTAAAAAATTCTTTAACAGAATTAATGAAATCAAAACTTAGGATATAGTTCCAACTTTTTTAAAAAATTATTTAACAAAATTGATGAAATCAAAACTTAGGATATAGAGTTCCAACTTCTTTTTAAAATTATTTTAAAAAATTCAAAATTGAAATCAAAACTTAGATAATCAAAAAATTATTTAACAAAATTGATGAAATCAAAACTTAAGAAATAATATGCATATGCTAATAATATTATTTTTGGGATCTTCAAAGCCTTGAAAAGAACTATTGCAGAACATTTGTAAAAGATTGTGAGGGAAATTTAAAAACAATAAATGTGTTTTTTTTTTTTCAAAGTAGAATATTATAAATTTTGTCATAATATTTTAAACTTTCAATACATATGTATACACCATCTCCTACTATAGGAGGCAAGTTTTGAAGCCAAACTTTCTGTAACAGAGGACCTAAAACTCAAAAGCAGTAAAATTTGCTAAAGTTACATTTACAAACAAAGTTCACACTATCAATGCGCCATGATCCAAATCTTGTTTCCCATTTATATGCTACTACTACATTTCTCAATTCTCATTTTCAGATATCATTGAGTATCTTTCCACTTTGTTTTTCATTCTTGTTGATGGTGAAAGCTAAGAGAGCCATCTTTCAACAAACTCATCTGCTAACTATAAAACTAAAATCATCACGCACGTGCTCAGAGGCTTTTATTTATTTATTTATTTAATTTTTTGTAAATGTTAATAACTTGAATCAATTATAATTTGATATTACTACTTTTTCCAATCACAAAAAAGTCTAGGGGTGTGATGAGCATTTTATGTTTTTGGGTGAAATAATTTTTTAATTACACCCCTAGAGATTTTCTATAAAGAGTCTATAGGAAATAACTTAGCAAAAAAAAAAAAAAAAGGATCTACTTGAAGTAAAGGCAAAATCTGAACTTATATAGTGATGAAAATCTTAGAAGCTGAAATTTGTCTTTTAAATCATAACTCGTAGGGATCCCTGTGGACTGTAAGAGTGCTTTTGAACTCCACTAACTTTACTAAGTTGTCCTATGGACCTTGAAGGAGTTTGGTTACTTTGATACTATTATACATGCATTTAGGGCTGTCCAGATCAACTTGCCACCCGCCCCACTTGCCCAGGCCCGACCCGAAACCACCCGATCCGATTGCTCTGGCAGTCGGACTCGGGTCCTGACTCCAAAAACTCGATGCCGGCGGGTCAGTTTTTGATCTCTTCCTCTAAAAACTATGAAACCCGACCCGCTCGAAGACCATAAAATCTGGCTTTTTTCCAGATTCCGACCACTTTTTCACTTAAATCCGTCGATTTCTAACACAATAAACACCAGATCTGGCCAGACCGGTGATTTCTCATCAAGATTTGACAGAAATCTCACCGAATCCGATGAGATCTCACCAGATCTTGGATGGATCTGGCAAGATCTCACCGGATCTAGCGAAATCTTGCCGCATTTCGCTGGACACCAGTGAATATCGGGTTCACTCAAAACTGATGACCTCCATCCGACGACTCGAACCGACAAATCCGTTACTGGAACGGGTCGGTTGCGGGTTGAAAAATAGCCCACCCGAACTTCTACAGGTCGGTTGCGGGTTGGGCAAAAACCCAACCCGCTCGACCCATGGACAACCCTACATGTATTGATCACCTCCCCCCCCCCCCACCCAAAAAAAAACTAATTCCATTTAAAACGTTAAAGATGGGAGAAAAAGTAATGAACTGGTCAAAAAAAATTTTAGCAACACCAAGAATTCTGAATTAGCAAGCTAGTATAGTATAATTGTTTGTTTGAAGGAGTGAGAGAGAAATAAGAATGAACCCGAATGTCATTAGTTTGGCCATCTGCTCGAGCACCAAAGCTCATGACATCAAAATCAAGTAAGGCAGACCTTCTCCTCCCCTTGTGATGTAAAACGTGTCTACTCTTTTATGCCTCAATGGTTAATTTAGAGTATTTATTATACTTTGAGATTACTACATTTTCCAATCACAAAAAAAACCTAGGGGTGTGATGAAAAATTATTTCACCACACATAATACTCATCACACCCCTAGGTTTTTTTTGTGATTGGAAAATGTAGTAATTTCAAAGTATAATAAATGTTCTAAATTAATCCTTACCAAAAAAATAGAAGAGCCTCTGAGCACGCGCGTGCTCAGAGGCTAGTATTTATTAAGAATGCCTATTTTAGGCTTGAAATTTATGAAGGAAAACTATTACTTTTTGATGGGAAGGATTCTTCTCCACTTTGAAGTGTGGAAGAAAGGTTTGCATGAACATGTTAGTGCTTCTTCTCTCTAACGTTGTCGGCTACTAATTCATTGATGGAGTGGATGAAGACGCCAAGGCTCAGTCTACCAGTATGAAAATCCTAATACGATTTGTTGATTCCTATTGAAAAAACAAAAATTTTTAAGTAAAAATAGAGATAAAAGTAAATAAATGTAAACAAAGGGAGATGTTGATAAGGATTCACCATCAGCATCTGCTTTGTGTTGTTGGAAACGGTTTGAGGGAGGAGAAGTTTGTGTTGTTTTTATAGCAAGGAGAAGTGTTGGTGCTTGTTAGTTATGTAAGTTATTTGAACATGAGTTAGTAAAAGGTGTGCATGATGGAAATTGTTAAAAACTGTTTAGTTTGAAGTTTATCACTTTGTTTTAAATTTGATTCTTTTTGTTTGAGATTAAAAAAACAAAACAAATGCTTGCTTTAAAAAAAAAAATAACAAAACGTGCTTTATTTTTCTGCCAACCATCAAATCTGATTAAAACTCCTTTTACTTCACTTTTCTTTCCCCATACTTTTTTCGGTAATGCGGTAGCCATCCTCTTCTTTTACTCCATGATCTCACGTTTGTTTTATTTTTTTTTTAAATGAAAAAATGTGCTTATTTATTTTTTATTTTTTTTATAATAAAACCTGCTTGATTTTGTTAGGAGAGTTTGCTTCTTTTCTTTAAAGTAACCAACTAACCATACATAATTCCCTTAAAAAAAAAAGTAACCGAAGATAAAGAGAAGGAGAGGTATATGTTAATAATTTGCTAAATTTAAGGAGATGGATGGGAAGTTATAGTAATATAGTGTTAATAGGAGTGTTTTTTTTTTCTTTAAATTACAAATAAATAAGAAGATATTTGAAAAAAAAAAAAAAAAAAACGTGAAATCATGGAGTAAGGAAAACAAATTCTATTAAAAAAAATTGAAAACGTTTAACCAATAGAGTGGTAATATTTACCACAAAAAAAAAAAAGTGGTAACCAAAGATAAAGAGAAGGAGAGGTATATGTTAATAATTTGCTAAATTTAAAGAGATGGATGGGAAGTTATAGTAATAGTTTTTTAATAGGAGTTTTTTTATTTTTTGAAATAAATAAGAAAAAAAAAACAAACAAACAAACAAACAAACGTGAGATCATGGAGTAAGGAAAACAAATTCTATTAAAAAAAAAAATTGAAAACGTTTAACCATGAAGTGGTCCTATTTATCACAAAAAAAAAAAAAAAAAGTGGTCCTACTTTGTTGGCAATGTTTTAGTGAGAAGTAAAAAACATAGTTTTACGGAATTATTCTTTATTTTTGTCTCTACTTAAACCTAGGGAAATAAGGGTATTTTGGAAAAAAAAAATCCGGTCTAAACAGTGCAGCCTCTTAAA
Organism: Quercus lobata; assembly: GCF_001633185.2. Lineage (NCBI taxonomy): Eukaryota > Viridiplantae > Streptophyta > Magnoliopsida > Fagales > Fagaceae > Quercus > Quercus lobata. The sequence continues at coordinate 101,932,204 of NC_044905.1, read as the reverse complement.
TAATAATAGTATAGATAGATTATAGAAAAATCAGTTAGATGAACCGTAAGATCTCTAACCTGAGAAGTTTAATTGTCAGACTGATGAAACTAAGAACTGGTTGTGCAGAGAAAGAATGAGTTCGACGAATAGTTGTTGAATCTAAATCGGATGTGTTGGCTTGGTCCGAAAATCTTATATAAAAGTTAGGAATGGCAACGGGTCAGGTTTGGGCCGAGTTTTTTCATACCCGGACCCGACCCGCAGGTCTGTCCCAAAAACTCAGACCCGGCCGTTTATTAAACGAATTTTTTTCTTAACCCCAAACCCGGCCCGTCGGGTACCCGCGGGCCCCGTAGCCATGCCATACCGTGGCCCAAAAATTAAATAAAAAATGTTTGCCCAGATTTTTTGAGAATGTGTTTGCCCAGATTCAAGCCTTGATTTTGGGCAAACATAAATTTTTTTTTTTTTTATACTAGCAGGAGTATACTTAGGTAGAGAAAATCAAAGAAATCAAAGGATGAAAATTGAAAAATTGAAAAATAAAAAGAACCACCAGGAAATCATGGATGAACAATGACCAAAGATTTATGATTTTCCCTTTCAAAATCACAAAAACAAACACAAATCTTGACGCAAACACAAACCCAAAAATTTCAAATTTATAATTTTCCTATTCAAAATCACAAACACAAACACAAATTCAGATTTATGATTTTTCCCATTTAAAATCACAAACACAAACACAAACACAAAAATTTTAGATTTATGTTTTCCCTTTCAAAATCACAAACACAAACACAAATCCTAACACAATCACAAACAACTCACATGATTGAGACGAAATGAACCCAAAAAAAAAAAAAAAAGAAAGATAGAGAACGAGGTGGTCCGGTGGAGACAAATGGAGGAAGCGAGGCGGCTAGAGGTGCAAGTGATGGCCGGCGAAGGGCTTCAGGCTAATCAGGCCAGCGGTGACAGATGTTCAGGCCGACGGCGACAGATCGAAGGTTGGGTGTGATGAAGAGGGACTGACCAAGTGAGAGTGGGAGAGGAGAAAAAGAGTAGGCAGGCGGCTCAGAGTGATTGTGTGAAATGGGAATATGGGGTTAGGGTTTTTTTTTTTTTTTTTAACTTATATATATACAGGGGTATTTTAGTATTTTTAACTTTTATATATATAAACGGGTTGGGTTCGGGTTCGGGTCCGGGTTCGATCCGGGTTTTTGCGAAAACCCAGACCCACTTCGGGTTTTTTTTAAAAACCCATACCCGACCCTAAAATTTATTGGACCGGGTAAAATTCGGCCCATTAAGGTCAGACCAAACCGGGTATCCACGGATCGGATATAAATTGCCATCCCTAATAAAAGTCAGATTTTGACCCTTTTTTTGTACAATGACAGATTTTTACGGTTACCTTTTATTTGTCCTGTCTTCTTATTCCTTGCGTTTTTTTTATGACTAGATTTTTTTTTTTTTTTTTTAACCCGTAAATTAGAAACACACCAAATTTCACTACTAACTGAAATGGATTACTTGGTGTGTTTCTAATTTACGGGTTAAAAACAAAAAAATCCAGTCATAATAATAATTAAAAAAAAAACTGAAATTAATGATTTTTTTTTTCATTACTTTTTTTAGAAAGATTATGTACACAACATTTTTACTATATTTTCGTAAAAAATTAAATATAGTAAGTTGTTATTGGTTCTAATTTGAATATACCACTTAAATTACTTTTTCTGTCTATTAGTAATAATCTTCCACATAAAATTTGTTATGAAAATATTATGGATATAACATTACTGATACTTTTTATATGAAACTATCACCTACAAACTTACATGTTGTGAAATTAAAGTGTTATTTATTATTTTTTTTTTCCTTTCAAAAATCATTCATGTATAATTTTAGTTAATGACCTATTTAATGAGTAATGTGACTTATTTAAAATAATACATATGGATTTTTTTTTATTCGATAATTACAATGGGGTATGTAGATGAGTTTATAAATTTACACATAATAGGATAGATGATATTCTTCCAAACCAATTGGGAGGTGAATTTATAACTTTTTTGTTAATTTTCATTTGTTTTAATGGAAAACCTGATCTGAAGATAATTTTTTGCGTTTTTCTATGTTTAGTAATATCAGAAAAAAAAAATGGTTTAAATTAAATTTATCTCTTGACTTTCCTTATATAGCTTAACATAAGATAAAGTTGTTTTTCCGTAAAATTTTCTAAAAAAATGACTATCTTATCCTAAGCTGAATAAATAAAGTCAAAAAATAGTTTTCAACTCATTTTAAAGTTGCTATTTTTTTTTTTTTTTCTTTTGAGATAAAAGTTACTATTAAACATAGAAAAATGAGATATTTTTCAAGAAAAAACTTTTTGAACAATGATATATTTTAGAAAATTCTAATGTCAAAAGGAATGGAAGAAGACAAATTTTTAAAGGAATTTTTAAGACAAAGTTAAATCTTTCAAGTTCCAAAAAATAACACTTTTCAAAAATTCCTATTTAGTAAGGGGATTGGAGGTTCAAACAATTTTGTTTATCGCCGTTGTCTGCATATAAGGGTAATTATTTTGTTTTTTTACTTTTATATTGGAGGAATTTTTCATCAACAATTGTGTGTATGTAATTATATGTATTGGCTCTACACTCATAGTCAATGGTGTAAATTGACCATTTTGAACTTGGGGACTAGACAGAAAACACAAATTAAGAGGTATCAAAATGTATTTTTGCTTATCGTCTTTTCTCCACACACACACACAAAAAGAAGTATTTTTGCCAAAAACAAAAGTAAAAGAAACCAAATCTGTTTATTCATGTGGTATTGTGGTAATCATAGCCCCACATGCGCTATGATGTTTGAAGTCTTGAAGTAAAACGAAAGGCTGAGGGATAAAAAAAAAGAATAAAAAAGAAAGAAGGGTGTGATTCGTGGGGTATGATATAAAATTTATTTAGTACCATGTTATTTTTCTTATTATCTTTTACTTGACTTATCAAAAATTTGTAAAAATATATTTTAAGGATGTTTAAATGTTTTTTCTTTACTTAATTTTACCATGTTATAAAAATTTAATATTTATTCGTGTTTTGATTCTCAACAAAAATAATATATATATATATATATATATATATTCATACTTTAATCATAATTGTTTCAAAAAAAAATCATAATTAATTACTAAATCGATTATGATTTAAAAACCTTGGTAATACTTTTTATTTATTTATTTTTGAGAAACAATACTTTTTATTTATTAGACCTTGGTATTACATTGAATATAAATCTTTGCAAATTTCTTTTTTCTTTTTGGAAGGCCTCGACATAATATATATAGAGACGCATGTTGGATTTTCTTATTAAACATTTCAAGAAGGTTACTATCTGGATAACCTTAAATCTACATTAAAAATTTATTAGTTTATATGGAATTTTTTAACACAAAAAGTCATTTTAATATAGGTTGACTACGATAAGGCATGATAATCAACAATGACAAGTTTATATTAGTAATGAATTATTCTAAATTTTAAAAAAAATTTCTATACAAAAGTTTAACAATAGTTAGTGTATGGACAAGATTTGTAATGACCCAACACGATACTGGGTTCGCACGTAAATAGGCCCAAACAATATAATTTGTAAAGCGTGGGTGTAAAGAACTAGGTTAACTTTTCTATAATAAAAAGATTCACCCTCACATATATTGAAGGCCTAGAGCTGGCACAACGATCGTTTTCTTTGGTAATCGATACAGTTCTTTTTCTCTTTTTTCTCTCTTCTTTTGTCTATGTTTTCTTTCTTTCTTTTTTGTTCTGATCCTCTTTTGCATGTTCTTCTTTCAGTTTATATACCACCCTTTGTATTCCATCCTCACCACACACGTGTAGGTTGGGTTCGGAAGATTTCTTTCTGTCCCATCTAGCATCTCCTGGAACTTCCAATGGGCAGCTATAAGGCTGCCTCCTTACTGTTCAGGTATCACCTCCACATTAATGCGGCCGGAGAGTTAGTTGAGAGGTAATTAATGCGGAGGCAGCTGTAGTTATAGATATTTGTTTGTCTTTTCCCTTTTACCCGTGGTCTGTTATCCTATCTTCAGTGGTGACATAATTCTGAGGTCCGGTTGCAACAAGACCGCGTCCTGATCGTCCTCGGACGCATATTGCCGAGGAGTATGGCGTCCTCGGACGAATACAGAACTCTACCCTCGTGATATTGACTACCATCCCCCTCGGTAATTGCCTTATGACCTGACTTGGCCTCCTCGGACGGATATGCATCCTCGGATGGGCCATAGGCCCAACGATCCTGACCTTAATGGGCCTGTTGATCGAATGGCCCCCACAGTTAGTAAAAAAAAAATTGATAAATTTAGAATAAAAATGTAAAATTTATCAAGTACCAAAACACTTGTAATGGCAAATCTTTCCATAACCCATTGAAAAAAGAAAAAAAATACTAAGTAAAATCAAACATAATATTTTTAAATACACTTTAATAATTAAAATTTTAAAACAATGAATTTAATTATGAAGTAAGATAATTTTGAAAACATGCCCTTAAGCAGAGGGCATGTTAATACACAATATTTTAAATATTAATTTAACAAAGTTTGGTCAATCGGATATTAATTGAAGGAAAATTATTTTTCCTTTCGAGTTTGGGGTAAAATATCATTTCCCCAAACTTCAAGAGAGAAGAGTATAATTTTTGTGTATATGTAAAAATTAGGATTAACTATGGTATCTGATGGGGATCAATCTAAGTTTAATTCGTCCATAGTGGTCATCCAAACAACCAAACCACATCTATAATAATAGCATCAAATAACCTTAAGAGAAGTCCAACAATAGCATCATGTATGACTGATACTCGTCCATCAGTAGCAAGACCATTCAATCTCATGATAAGGCTATAACCAACACTTTTGCTTAAGATCGGCCACCTACTTCTATTGTGTGGCTTGAAAGCCTTACTACAAATTCTAAATTTAATTATGCATTCTTGCAATTTTGTGGACAACAATATTTCCAAATTTTATTTTCCTGTTGTTTAATGATGGTACCTTCTTAATGAGAAAAAAAAGAAAAGAAAATAAGGATATCGAAACATACTAAAGTCTTTTTCCCCAATTTTTTCTTCTCATCACTTATTTAAACTTTTGTCTTAATGTCACATGAGAGGTGTTGAAGTAAATATTTTTGCACTTTTGTTTTGAATCGCAATTCTGTTGAGTTTTATTAATTTTTGAGATATGTTTTCAGTGTTTTAGATTGTAGGAAGAAAAAAATGAGTTTGAGAAAGTTAGTTTAAAACTAAAAGAATAATTTTTAATTTCTAGTATGTTCTTTTATGATGTACAAAGTGTTATAAATAGTTGTTATTAAGGCTATGTTTGTTTTGGGTGGACTAGAAAATTGTTTTACACTTTTATTTTACATGAAAACCAAACACTAGAAACCATTTTCCGGCATATTTTCCAAAACACAACCAAACAACTAAAAATATTTTCCTTTCCAAAAAATATTTTCACCTGAAAATTTTTTACATTTAGAGAACATTTTACATCAAGCCAAACACAGCCTAAGAAATGAAAATTTTCCTTACCTTACCTTTTGCATTCTTGAGAAAGAGTATACTGTTTTTAATTTTGGTAAGATAAAATTTGTTTTAACATATTTGATAAAACTTTCCTGAGCATTGTGCATGTTAGTAACTAGTTATTATTAATAATAATAGTCAGATACTCAAAAAGGTTAAATACCCTCATTTAATTTCTCAATTAACATAACAATACAAATAAACATAAATAATATAACAATAAACATCAACATAATATTAAAAATAATGATGGTAATGATGACGATGATGATACTTCTTGATTGTGATTTTGGTTTTAAAGCAATATCCTTAATCTCAAGTGTTCATTATTTAATTTTTTTTACCAATAATTACAGGCTGGCAAGATGTGTATCGGAATATATGGATAATTAATTATTCCCTCTTTATGCGTTTTCATCTTTAATAATTTGTACTTGAAATGGTAATGTGCTTGGCAATGGCAAATTGAATGGACTAGTTGATATCAGCATAAGTGCATTTGTATTTGAGAAATAAGTACCATGTACAATTTAATCTGCTAACATTCTCCATTTTTTCAACCATCAAATTCAATTTATTTTTTTTCTTTCACAAAATATTAGAAAGTTAAATTCAAATATTTTAAGAGAAAACTCATATGGTTATTATCTCTATTTTTTTAAGTAGAAAATTTATACAATTGTAACAACTATTGCAAAGGTTTATCTATAAAAATAAAAAATAAAAAATAAAAAATAAAAAAAAAATTGGATAGAATAACTCCCATCCATCTTCCATGATTCGATCCACAACACACACACAAAACCGACCCTTTTTTTTTTTTCTCAAATTCAAAGTTAAAAGAAAAGAACAATTTTGTGGAGAAACAAAACTACATGTTTAAAACTCTAGGCAAATAAAAAAATGACTTCTTAAAAATTAGCACACTATTAAAAAGAATTATTTGTTGATAAACCAATGGAATTATGACAAAAGCTAAGAACAATAGAAGACACATTCCATCCAAAATAAAACTGACTTTTGAAAATTTGGCACTCATTAGCAAAATCGTAATTACAAGAAGTAACAATCTGATGTAAGCAGCATAACATAGTGTTTTTAATAGGATTGCTTCCACGCCCTTTTGGTATGCTTCAGGATTATTTTTGGAAAAAAGAACATGCATAGATGGTAATTGGTATGTAAACGCCATAATAAACTTCTCACGTCCCTTTTAGAAAATGGCAGTTTACGCATATATGATTATGGAGGCACTTAGGGATTCTAAGCCTTTTATTAGGGTTCTAACAAAAATGCTTTGATTTAAGATAATTGCTGATAGACCTTGATGCACTAGCTATCATCATCTATTGACACCCTACACCCGCTAACAATCTCAAATTCAATTTCCATCCCAATGGGACTAGTTCCTTTTGATTTGAGGCCTTCCAAAAGGATTGATGAAATACCTTGGGATCTGCATGCTTCACCTTTTTCAGTTTCCTTGATATGAAGGTTGCCAAGAGGTGGGTAATGACTCTGGGAAGCCATCCCATTAGTAATATTAATGAGACTAATGCATCTTCATAACTGCCCCCCTCATAAACTCCCACCCTTGCAATTTTTATTTTATTTTATTTTTATTACCTTTCTTGGAATTAAGTTGAATTCTTTTCTTCTACTTACACTTGGAAAAATCTAGCTAACCAAAATATTTTTGTTGAGATAAGGATTTTTTTTTATGGTTAGATTTTTTGTTTTCAATGATATATATCACTAATGAGTACTTTCAGGGGGATAGTGATACCAATAACAATACACATAAACATAAACAAAATAACAACAACAATAAAAATCAACATAACACAAAAACTAATAACTGCTCTAAACTTCCAATTGTTGGCTGGTGTATCTTAGATTGTTGAATTAAAATCTTAATTTGAGTTAAAAAAAAGATTAAAACTAATCATGATAATGATGCTTAGTGATTTTGATTGTGTTTTTAGCAATACTCATAAGTCTCCATTGAAATGGTAATTGTTACTCATTGTCTCATTCTCCTAATTAAGTTGTCACCAAAATCACAAGTGAACACTTCTCTCCTTAGTCCTCACACAAATGCACGAGTAGAGACAAGCTATAATGCTCCTACCTATGTCCTAACTATTACACATTTTCTTTTAGATAATTCAGTTGTTATTATAAGTTGGGGATTTAAACCTTAGTTGTTCTTATAGAAGAGAAAGGCAAAACCACTAAACTAAAAGACTTTTGGCATATTATACACACCTTTTATATGTTACCTTTTTTTTTTTTTTATACTAAGTAAACATACTCTTGGTAAGTAAGAAAGTATATTCCTTTTTATTAAATTTGTTTATTACTATTACTCCTATAGTTCGGTTTATAAGATTTGTGAAACAAATATATTACTTTTCCGTTTGGATAGAGAAATATATTAGTATTCCTACTACAATTTGAAACAACTATTCATAAACTAATTAGTATTTTGAATTTTATATTAGTATTTAAGTCTTAGAAACAAATGAATTTGAGGTTATTTTAGGCATGTAACTTGAGGATTCCAAACAAAAGAAGCTCTTTAAATAGTAGTGTGTGTATGTCTCTCTCTCTCTCTCTCTCTCTCTCTCTCTATATATATATATATATATAACTTTTGAACTTTTGATTTTGTGATATTGAAAGTGTGAGATGAAAAAGTGAATGATATTTCGAACTTTTAATTTTGTATATAACTAAAATGAAATCTTTTTAACATAAAACCGGAATGCACTAACACTAGATTGATCACTTACTTCATACAATATTAAATTATTAATATATATATATATATACATAATATAAAATAAATAAATAAATATATATAGATGCATTGCGGTGCAGTTTTCTTATCATAAAACTACATTATGCACCACATAATGTGGCACTGTACGATTATTTTATTTTGCGGACGGTTTTGGTGGGTTTGGATGCGGTTTGATGAATACCTCTGAGTGTGCTTGTGGACGAGTGGGGACTGAGTAATTAAACGAGAAAACGAAGGGTAGATACGTCAAATGGGAATCTAAAACCCCATGGTAGTTGGAGCTCAGAGACCTGCTTAAATCAGCTTATTGAAAATTAAAAACCAAAAACCCTAATAACCCTTTTGTATCAGAGAGCAATCAAAATCTGAGAACAAAAAAATGGCGAGCTTCGCAGAAGCACCACCGGGAAATCCCAAGGCCGGCGAGAAAATCTTCAAGACCAAGTGCGCTCAATGCCACACCGTCGACAAAGGCGCTGGTCACAAACAAGGTCCCTCTCTTTCTCTCTCTCTTAGCATTTCTGAGTGTTTGCTCTGTGAGATCTAAGTTTGAGGTTCTCTCTGATTTGACCTTATGATTCTGCAACTTTTTTTATGGAATTTCTGTATGGGTGTGTGTGTGTGTAAATTTTATCTGAATTTAGTTTTTGTGTTAACCTTTTTCGCTCAATCCTTTCTATTTGGCATCGATTTTTATTGGGTATGTCATATATATATGAATGTGTGGAGAATTCTATGATGTTCACACTTTTTCACTGTGCATTCAATAGTTAACATGTTAAAAGTTATATATATGGTTAACATAGAATAGATTGACGGTTAAAATTGGCTAGGAATGGTACATACAAAATAAAAGTATGCTATATATATGTATGTCTATGTTTTGTTGAGAGTTTCCGAAATCTGGTGAATGTGTATGTGTGTGTTCAATATCTTGAGAACTTGATGTCATTTGTTATATTACTGTTAAAAATTATTCCTGAAGTGTTGGGTTTTGTGGGGTTACCTTTGTTTGTTTGCTGAGAAAGAAAGGATTTTTTTTTTTTTTAAAGAACAAATTTTTGGGTCATTGACTAGTAGTGGTTTAGAAACCGTTGATTTCTTATAGTATATACATAATGGGATAGAATAGTTTTTTAGTGAAGTGACTAGGGGGTATAATTTGAACTGTCAAGAATAACAAATTTTATGGATTCATTCGTGGAAACACCAAATTGTGATGAAGTAATGGAAATCCATTATAAAATGTTCCAATTGTGATGCAAAGTTTTGGTTGATGATTTGGGTGGAATTTATGCTGTGGAAGTATATATTGTATTGCTGGCTATGCAAGGGAATTGTTGGATTTTCAGAATATCATTGGATTGGTAAGTTATGCATGCACCCACTAGGTTTTCAGCCCATGACCTCATGCTCCAACCATTCTTGTGGGAGGAGGAAATGCCATTTGAGACAGATCTCATTGGTTTCTTTGTGTATATTCTAATTTTCTAAGGCTGTTATGTGTTTCAGCCAATGACCTCACGCTCCAAACTTTATTGTGGGAGGAGGAAATGGCATTCTAGTCAGAGCTCATTGGTTTCTTTGGCAATTGTCATTTGGTCTCATGAATACTTTGATAGTTCATTGCAATGAGCCTATAATTTTGTACATGAAAGTGATATGTAGCTACAGTGCAAATTCTCTTGTTCTTTGTTTCAAGACAATAATCATTTGAGCAATACTTGTGCAGGACCTAATCTAAATGGTCTTTTCGGAAGGCAGTCTGGCACAACTCCTGGGTACTCCTATTCTGCTGCAAATAAGAATATGGCTGTGACTTGGGGAGAGAATACGTTGTATGACTACTTGCTTAACCCAAAGAAGGTATGTATGATTCAAGTTTTCCATTGATCGCATTGCTTGAAAAATGTTTTTAATAAAAGAACATATGCTATATACTTGTCACACTTGATTCTGCTATTTGGTCATGGCTCAAAATGGTGTTGCATATAAAATGCATTTTGTGTCTTGCTATTATGTCAGCAATTGCATTGCTGTATTTCATACAGTGTTTTTAAGTATTTAGTAGAGTTTAACTGTTTCAAAACATTCTTATCCCAATAAGTAATGGTTATGCTTTATGAGTTCAAGTGGGTTTAACATGGGGGTGGTGCACATCCTCTGTTAATGTGAAACGTATATATTTCTGAATAAGATCTATTTTATGTGGTTTGACAGTTTAATATTATGAAATTTAGAGCAGTGTTTGGATAGTACTTTCATAATTATGTTTTGAGGAGGTAATGCATTATTGTAGTGTGTTAACCCCTAACATTTTTGTTTCTACCTTTTGGTGATAAACTTCTACTGGAAATTGGGGTCTCCAGGGATTTTATTGCTCATGAATTGTTGCTGATTTTATTATGTTTGATATGTGAACTAAAATTGATGAAATGGCTTGCTGTTATGTCTTATGAGGAGTGTTTTGTGGGAGGGGAATGCTATAACTTTTGGGAGAATTTGATTCTTAATGATGAGAGTAAGGTCTTTATTTCTGAGATCTCTATTATATGAGATAAGGGTTTTCAAGGTTTCTGTGCTTTATCTACTTGAATTTTTAGATCTTTGTATTTTGAATCTCAGCTTTATTTTTATGTTTCTTTTTCACATTTTTTTTGGTGTATCTTTTCGGTGCTAGGGTCTTTTTTTATAAAGTAATAGAACTTTTTATCTCCAAAAACAAGAAAATTCATTACACTTGGGAGTGTACAAGATGGACCTGTAAATTAATATAATGAGAAATTCATACAATCTATGAAAAAAATAATGTATTTTGAAGAGAAAGAACTATAAACTCATGCATTTAATCATACATGATACAACTATCAAAAGAGAGAGAGAGTTAAGATCCCTTCCAAGTAGTCCCCACAAGTTACAATGGAACATGATGTAGGGAAATAATGATGGTTTATTGATTATTTATTGAGCATGTAAGTGATTTGAGTTGATTAGAGTAACATACAGGTGGATAAGCACCTCTGCAAGAACACATGGTTCCAAGAGAAGCTATCAAGCTTATTTCATTTACCAAAATCAACTAACTGTTTTACAAGTACAAGGCTCTATGTTAGAGATTAAGTCTTTTTTTTTTACACACACTCCTTGATTGGAGTGTGGTCTTTTGTCATTTTTCTTGTTCTTCCCTTCCTGTTTTACTTGATCGTTGTAATCTTGGTTATTGATTTATGCCCCCATAGTACATTCCCAATGTACTCAGGTTGGCTGTTTTTCGTTTTTTAATAAAATTTTCGTTACTTATCAAAAAAAGAAAAAAGAAAAAAGAAGTAACAAGGCTATTTATACAACTGATTGATACTAACAGCTAAGATCATTTAGAGATATGGCTAAATCTGATTGGTTAATCAGTAAATCCATTAACCGAGTACAGGTGGAATAACAGCCTTAAGCCTGCTGTTTGGACACAGGTCTAACCGAATCTGGAATCTCTAACTAAATGTCACAGCAGAAAACTCCAGCTCTCATATTCTCTCCAGTTGCTTCTACCTGACTTGGAAATGCATTAGGAACTTAGATATCCATCTAATCTCAATCCTAGCTGGCTGCTGGAAATATTTGACTACACTAGGATAGATTACTGCACTGCTGACATGGCTGTCTCAGCTGCTACAGCTTGTAATGGCTGTTGTTTAGCTGCTGCTGCCCTGTACCAAAGTTGCAATGAGAAATAGTTGTTTGATGTTCCTGCATCAGACTCCCCTTCTTAAGAAACACTTCGCCTCAAGTGTTCTTGGCTACCCTAGGATCATGATAGGCTGGCAGATGCTGCACATTGAAGGTATTTGACATTGCCATGTGTGCAGGTAAGTCTACTTCATAAGCATTGGGGTTGATGATCCTCTTCAAGATTTTGCAACCAATCTTTCTTGGTCTGAGATTGGAGTACTGCCCTTCTGGTCTCCTTTCTTTAGAAATGAACACCCATACTAGGTCACCAACATCAAAGACAACCTGCTTCCTGTGCTAAAGTGGAGGAATGCATTCAAGAACCTGTGTACGTTTGATTTGTGAAAGAAGTAGATGCTAATATAGAGGAGGAAGGAGGTGAAGTTAGAGTTTTAAGAGGGTGCTTAGGGTTCTTATCAATCAATAGCTTTCAAGATTGTGTTCTTTGTGATGGGAAGACCTTGAATGCTTGTCATCTCTTACTTTCAAGTGGAGGACCATGTCAACATGATAGGCAAAAACCATCCATGGCAGAAGGTTAGTGCACGCATTTTGTATAAGATGGTGCAGCCCTACTGCTTGCAATCAAAGCAACTAAACCTCAAGCCAACAGTCAAGAAGAAGGTTGATTCAGCTCTGTGGGACTTCACTGCGCAGAAGCGGCAGCCCTTGGTGTGCTGCCAAAGCAGCAAAACTCTTTATACAAGGCAACTGTATCATGTGGCAACCTAGAAGGCTTGAACTTCACACAAATCTTGTGGCAACCAAGAGCACTTGAGATCAAGTGCTTCTTAAGAGGGAGAGTCCTGATGCAGGGCATTTCAAGTAGTTGCATTTGTAACCAATTAGTTAATTAGTTAGAGATTACTTAAGCATTGGCCAATAGGATCTAGACGCTTGCCAAGCATCTAGAAGGCTGCCAATGCCAAGCCACTAGTATAAGTACCAGATTGTTGTTACGCTGTGATCAGTTTTTGAATACATTTACACAGATTAGCCTAGTGCTATTTTCAAGAGATAGATTTCTCTTAAGAAGGTTTTGTCACACCTTGTTCCTTGTTCTAAGCAACTCTCATTTCCCTTAATCAATTCTAAGTCTAAACAGCAGCCCCTTAAAATCCCCGCATCAGAACAGCAATCCAAATATTATGACTATTTTGTCAACCGAACTTGCCTTTCAAACAGCTCATAATCTATCTGACATCACACACTGTACTCTGAATAAAGAGAACACTAGGACCACAACTTTTCAGCCACCGGACAATGCAGAAGTAGATGATTTACTGTGTTACTGTGTACTAGGGTTATACCCTTTTTGTTCTCTTTTGAATGAATCTTTATTAGTTATTCAAAAAAACGAATATATAAATGAAAAATGAGTACTTGACCACTTATGAAATTTTCTTTGTGCAGTACATTCCTGGAACGAAGATGGTTTTCCCTGGTTTGAAGAAGCCACAAGATCGGGCAGACCTCATTTCTTATCTGAAGGAATCGACTGCGTGATCCTTTTAGTTAGGTTAGACTAATATTTTGTCAGAAGTTGAAGAGTTTGGTTGATGGAGCGAATTTGAAAAATTTTCATTGAAATAGAAGAAAACAGTGTCTATTTTAAATAAAACCATCAGGGGTTTAGTGTATTTCTCTTGGAGAATAGGCTAAAACTCGAACAATTTTGTGCAAGACCCTTCTCGTAAGGCATTTCACCAAATATGGATGCATTTTTTTTTTTTTTGGGGGGGGGGGGGGGGGGTTGCGGGGGCTCTGATATATATACCGCTGTTTGGCATTCTATGATAATCTTTGAAATCATTTCTTTTGGCTTCCTTAGTGTTTTTTTTTTTTTTTATATAAATTTTTTTAATTTTTTAAAAAGCTTGAAAGGTTCTATTTGGATTGCAAGATGGATGAGGTGCAATTTTTCAACCCCAATGATGAGAACTATTAGCTGGGCTCGGGGACCATGCTGTTAAGGTCATTAGTTTGAATATCTTCTTTCCGCTGCCCTTAGGTTATAAACTCATTTATAATATTAATAGTAATAAAAAAAAAGCACAATTATTAAAAAACATATTGCAAATATATAAAAACTCCCAATTTGAATATATAAAAAACTCCCAAATTCATTTATTAGGTATGGAAGGTGTTGACGTGCAATTATTTGTGAACATATTGCAAATAAAACTAAGACACGTACATATTCACGGATGAAATGTCAAATGTCTCCATCAGCTAATTTCTCACAAGAGGCCAATCTAGGGTACCTTTGTGCTGTCACAGCATGTTGATGATTTCCTAAACAACGAGCTAGACTCTAGCTTAAAAAGAACCGGTCAGAAATTTCCAAGGCTAAAGCATTATTTTTTTCATCTAAAAAATTGTGTTGGTGAGAGTAGTAATGAATAAATTGCAGAGTACTGTCTGATTGAGAAGCAACTTTTCTGCAGATAAGTTGATGAACTTGGTTGTTGAATTTACACATGGAAAAGACATAACAAAAGGATGAACCAAAACAAAATGAGAGAAGAAGACAAAACCCCAAAACAAAAAGGAGAAAAGAACGTTGCAACTTGCAATGGAGTATTTCAGTAGAGCTTCAAGAAATTCAAATGAAATTATTACCAAATGTAGGCAATGACGTTAGGAAATTTGTAAAGAAAATATTCTAAAGTGAGAGAGGCAATGCTTGATTTTTATTTTTCAGTGATTGTTCATTTCATATCAAAGATTTCAAGACTCTCTTTTTAAAATTTATTTATATTTGAAAAAACATATAAAATGAAATTTAATTGCCAGTAGTAAATCACTAAATTGACGTTTTTATTTTATTTTACTTTTTTTCATTTTCAAATTCCTTTGTGGATATGTGGTAAATAGGCTATCGTAGGATAACATTTCTGTAATAAACCTTTAAACACTGTCAAATTACAAGTTGATAAAAGTTGGGATGTTAGTTGTGTTAGTTGTGTTATAAAATAATATGGTATAATTGATAAAGTAGTTTTTTGAGATGGTAAAATAGAATAGGATAGAAGTTGCAAATGTGAATGCTTAGTGTTAAAACTTAAAACTCATTTATAAATAATAATTAAAAATAAAAGAATAGAATTGCAATATAGTCATGATTACCCTAGTTTTATTTATTTATTTTTTTTTTTTTTTGAGAAGGATGATTAACCTAGTTAAGACAACTTGATTTCACATTCTATGTATTCTCATCACATTTGTCGAATTTATTTTACGCAATTACACTTTGGTAAAGTCCTCTTTGAGGCATTCCTACTTCCTAGACACACAGCCCTTAAACACGAAATCATGTAACATTCTTGAGACAAAAGTGAGATGTAAAACCATATGGGCTTGTACTTACCAAGACTGGAATGGTACAAAACCCTTGGCTTCAAAGAGAAACCCTAGGTTAGAGGAGGAAAACTTTAATATAAAAATTATACTTAACATGTTAATTTGTTGTTATTACATATTCATTTGCATCAAAGCTTCTAAATTAAGTGAGAATTTACAAAATAATTCACAAAGGCAAGGGGGATAGAAGATAGATAATGATAAGAATGAACACATAGGCATAAAAGATTAGGAATTGTTGTACCTTTATGAAATATTTTCATTTTTAATATTCCTTTTTTCAACGGCCTGGTAAGAAAGTGAACACAAAGAGATCCTAATTTTCACTATAGAATAGACATAAATATAAATATATAGGAGAACGTTAATTATTATTATTATTATTTTAAAAAAAAATCTGTCTCAGTTTAAGAATTATACTATTTCTCTCTCCAAAGACTATGCATTTCTAGTTTCTACTACCTTTTCATTTTTTTTTTTCTTACATTATTAATAATAAAAAATGGCAAACATTTTTTATGAAAGTATTTTAGACCTACAAGTTTAAGCCTAAGAATCATGCTCTAATTAAAATTCGGGACATGGCTCCTACAATCCTACCTACAAATCACCTCTTTCAAAAGTAAAAGCTAGTAGGCCATTGGGTACAACCTTCTTGTAAATAAAAAAGTAAATTTAAGAAAGAAAGTTAATGAGTCCCTGTAATATTTGAATCACATTGGCTTGAATCTTGAACCTATATTGCCAGGAGAGAGAGAGATAAGTATTGGGAATTTTGTTGGTAATGACCAATGAGGTGAGGAATAGTTGAGTTGAATTTTTGATTGAGGTGGCAAGCCCTCGTTAGACCAACTAGTTCATATGGTAGGGATTGCACCTTAACGCATTGCAGGCAATATAATCCAATATTTGTTGTACCACAATGGAAAAAACAAAATCTTTGCAATCAATCGAATTCTATCTCTCTCTCTCTCTCTCTTTGCAGAATTTGATCAAATAGAATTGATGGACTTGCTTTGGTGGAAAGTCCCAATCAATGAAGAATATCTTTTAAGGGCTTTTTCAGTTCTAACCTCTAAATGTGAAATGAGCAAGTTCATGTGGTTCATGATGTTGGGTCACAATTCCTCATCATCCAACTCTTCCAATGTCTACGAAACGATCTAGAAGCTATAAATTCCACCACTGCGAACCCACAACATAGTACTCCATTTTGTTTGGTAAATAATTTCTTCTCTGTTTATTAACAATGACCGAGTCACGGGTCTTTGTACAGCCATCAATGAGTGCATATGGCATGTCTTGATGATATGATCACTCATTGTTTGTTGGTCGTCCACATTGTGCGTCAAGTCTCGATGATATGAACAAAAGGGAGAGCCTGACAATATCAATTGATAGAAAGGGTAAAAGTTTAAAGTGATAATTGCACTTGAGTCTTGAATTTCCTGATGATATGGACAGAAGAGTAGAGCAAAATAAATGGCTATAAAATTTTTTTTTTGAGAAACAATGGCTATAAAATTAGAAAAGGGTAAAAGTAAAGGTATTCATGAAGCCTACTTTATTTTCCGCATTTCAGTATTATGTGCAGTTAAAGAATATTATTAAAAAAAAAGAAAAAAAAGGGAACATTGGAAATTTGATATGCAGAAGAATCAATTGTACAAGTAAGCAAAAACTTTGAAAGCATTAATGCACTTTTTTTGAGGTGGGCTTGAAACTAATTTCTCAAAAAAATTGAATTTTTTTTAATGAAAAAAAAAACTTGTTTATAAGGCTATCCAAAGAAACATATTCTGGACGAATCAATAGAAAGGGATGAAAAAGGTGAATAATGCAAAGCACTATATGAATGTATTTCATCCGGGAATGCAAAAGCTTACTGAAATATGAGTGAAGTTCACTTTTGAGGCAACTTTATAGCTATTTTATTATTAAGAGAAAAAAAATTATAGCTATTTTATTATTTTAAGAAATTATAGTTATTTTAGAGCTAACCAAGTCTTTCGTATTTGTAGGTTTTGACTTGCATTATGTGAATAAATGATGCAACATCGGGATAGTGAACACTCAGACTATGTAAAATGAGTTTCTCAACACACACACACACACACAAAAAAACCATGTAAAATGACACGCGAATAACCAATCATTCTCAATCATGATGTTGCAACTGATAAAATGAGTCTAATATTTTTGTGGTCGATCTCAATCCCCATTTAGCATCCACGTCGATGGAGTTAAAGATTTTAGCATTTAACATTTTAAAAAATTACTTTATTTATTTTAATACATAATTTTACAACACACTCTACATCATACTCTTATTTTTTCAGTCAAATACTATTCATTCCTTTATTAATTTCTTTATCATTCCTCTCTCCTCCTCTCTGCCACAAAACTCAACAAAAGAGATAAAATAATATGTTTTTATGCCTTCTTGCTCAAGTGAACTGCCAAGCTGGCAGTTCACTGTAGCAAGAGAAGGCAAAAAGCAATTGCCTTCGGCATCATTAATGCTGGACACTAAATTGGAGTTTGAAGTTACAAAATAGTTAAAAAGCAATTTTATCACCACCAATGTTGATGCTCAAGAATATTCAATCTGTTATAGATTTTTGAAGTTAAATGGGTTGACATTACTTTAGCTGATTATTTTAGATTTATTTTAAATGGCAAATAGATTAACATGACTTATCACCTTTATTATAGTTTTTTTTTTTTTTTTTAATCATTCTTATGTCCATATTTCACTATATCTATTAGCTATATAAAAAGCACCAATAATTTTACAGTACACATTTGGTTTATTAAGTCCTTTGATTTTATTTTATTCAAGTTTTGAAGAGTTGCTACAGTGCCAATTTGGTTTGTTCAATTGACACTGTAACTACAGTGCTTTGGTTTCAACCTATACACTGTTGCTGTTTTCTTTTCCTTTTTTTTTTTTTTTTTTTTTCCTCTGCTTTCTTTTCTTTTTTTTAACAATTTTTCATTTATCATTTGTTCTAAAAATGTTATGGATGTAGCATTTCTCTCAAATAAAATAAAAATATATCTATTTGGATCCTAAAAATAAAAGTATTGTGAAATTTTTTTAATATTTTGTTGTATTCTTAGACTTCTTTTTTAGTATATATAGTCAAATTGGGTGAGCCAAAATTCACTGTACATTTCACGCACAATTTTCTTGTATTGTCTTTTTGTTTGTTTTTTGTTTTTTAATGCATAATTTTAAGACCAGTAATAATTTTTTACCTAAAATTTATTGTAAAAATGCTGTGAACATAAAAATTAAATAATAAAATATCAAACTGGCTACCATAGCTGGAAATAAAAAATATCACAAAAATGTTGTGACATTTTGTTATATTCCTAAACTTCTTTTTTGTGTGACATTTTGTTGTATTCATAGGCTTCCTTTTTTGTTTAGTCAAATTTAGTAAGCCAAACTCATTGGTTTAGGCACAATTTTCTTCCTTAAGAACATAAAACTCTCACTTGACTCTTGATATGATTTTGCTCTACTCCAAGCAACTAAAATCTACAATTCTCACATACTAAGTTCTACAATTGCAGTATGGCGCAAAGCAGAAGCCAAAAGCAGGAAAGCTACACCCCAGACAAGAAGTCATGGTCTTATTTGGCTATGGTATAAAATTGTATCAAAGTTTACGGTGGTTTGGGAAGCTTATGGTGCATTCTCGGACCCAATACTACAAATTTCTGAGGATGGTTTCTTGTTTTTCATAGAAAAAGGTGTGCCTTCTGTTTTTCCAGGCAACCTCGGTTCTTTTGGTTCTGCCATTGGGATAGGGGTGCTACTTGACAACGGAAATTTTATTATAAAAAGTAAGGGGTGCTACTTGACAACGGAAATTTTATTATAAAAAGTAAATTTGATAACACTGTATCGTATCAGACTTTTGGGGATTCAACCAATACATGGCTGCCAAGGGCTGCCTTCGAAACATATACAATTTACTATGGAAATGATTATCCATCTTCTCCGTTTCTAACTGATGGGCCTTACTCTGCTGCATTTTCAGAAAATGATAGAACGGGTTATACTTATTTGTCATTATCTTATAGAGATAATTATTGGTATATGTATGGCAGGAATCTGTCTGCAAAAGAATTGACTAACCAATACGTTAATGTATCCTATGTTTCCGATAATAGTGAAAGCTATTTTATATATTCTGTTTGATTTCCCTTATAAGTTCGCAAGATTTGTTTTGAATGTCACCGGGGAGTTCATTCTCTATGTATGGAACAATGATTTACACCAATGGAATTCAGTTTGGAAGACACCTCCGCATCGTTGTGAGATTTTGGGTATCTGCGGGGACAACGGCATTTGTAATGAGTGGAATTCACCTCTTTGTGATTGCCCCAAAGGATTTAGACCAAAAGATCCAAGAGAGTGGGACTTACTTGACTACACAGGAGGGTGTCAGAGAAGCAAGCCTTTAGAATGCTCAGATAACAAGTTCATCACGATGCCGAATATGCGCTTTGTAGAAGCAGCAGAATATCCGGTCGTCAAAAATGTTGAAGAATGCAAATTAAATTGCTTAAGCAATTGTTCTTGTTTTGCTTACTCTTATAATAATGGGTGTTTAATTTACAGTGAAACACTCAGAAATCTAGAACAACTTTCTTCTGATAATAAGTTAGGTGGAGATTTTCATGTTCGCGTTTCAATGGGAAGTAAAATCAAGATATCAAAAAAGGTTGCTCGGATTGTTGGAGTTCTCATTACGCTCATCCTTCTCATTATCATTGTATTGTCAATTATTTGGAGGCATTCCACTGGTGCACTCAAGGAAGTGGAATGTTCTTTAATTATGTTTAAGTATCGAGATTTGAGCAACAAAGAACTTCTCCCAAAAACTTGGGGAGGGAGGCTTTGGTTCTGTCTTTAAAGTGGCATTGCCAAATTCAAGACCTATTGCAGTGAAGAAAATAAGAAATCTAGAGAAAGGTGAGAAGCAATTTCGTGCAGAAATTAGTACTCTTGGAGCAATCCAACACGTCAATCTTCTTCACCTACGTGGTTTTTGTGTAGAAGTTTCAAAAAGATTTCTTGTCTATGATTACATGCCAAAAGGTTCTCTAGAATCCCATTTGTTCCAAAACACTTCCAAGATTTTGGATTGGAAGACAAGATATCAAATTGCAATTGGAATTGTCAAGGGGTTGGCTTACCTTCATGATAATTGCAGAGATTGTATCATGCATTTTGACATCAAACCTGAGAACATATTGTTGGATGCTGAATATAATCCAAAAGTGGCTGATTTTGGTCTCGCAAAAATAACTGGACAGGACTTCAGTCATGTGCTGACCACCATAAGGGGAACTAGGGGCTATATAGCACCAGAATGGATTTTAGGTGAAGCTGTTACTCCAAAGGTTGATGTTTTCAGTTACGGGAGGCTTCTTTTCGAGATAGTATCTGGTAGGAGAAATATGGACATGATAGATGGTGATGATGAAGAGATACGTAACTACTTTCCAGCTCGTGTTGCAATTGCGATAAACAAAGGGGAAGACCTTCTGACACTACTAGATCACAAATTAGAGGGAAATGCCAACATGGAAGAGCTAATTAGAGTTTGTAAAGTTGCTTGTTGGTGCATTCAAGATGATCCAAGGGATAGACCAACTATGGGCCAGGCAGTTCAAATTCTTGAAGGAGTGATGCAAGTGGACGTGCCTCAAATTCCTCTATATTTCCAACGCCTTTCAGAAAATCCAATGGCAGCGATTGTTTCTCAAGAGACTGAGACTTCTTCAAGTTCATATTGATGGGCACAAGGTACTATCTTAACTCTGCCTTTACAATCAGTGCACTCTTTGTAGTCAAAATAATGTTTATCGTTTCTTTAATCTACTGCAAACTATGATAAAAGGTCACTGTTGTTAGAAGCCAAGGAGCCAAGTGCATAAAAACAAATGTAATTTCGACCATCATGGGTGCCAAAAGCAATAGTGTGCTTCTTTGTTTCTCTTTTGGAGGCTATTTTTCGTTGGAGACTGTTTTTTGTCTTCTATTTTGTACCTGGTATCCAAAATTTTTTTTAAAAATGTGGCCAAGTGCATGTAGGTGTCTCTGCCAGTGACAATTTGTTTGTTGTGTATTTGTTGAAAGACCATGAGAAAACGTGTGAATGTAATTTTAGTACAATTGGTTGAAGAGGAACTTAAAATTTTTTTAAATAGAATATAAATATAGTCACCAGCTCATTGTCGATTTTTTAGACAATTTTTAACATAGCATTCTTTCTTCTATTTTCCATGAAATCTGCAAATGATTTTGCCTCATCTTTGCAATCAATCTTTCACCAAACTCTTTGGTCAAACCCAAAATTTTCATAACACAGTAAAAGCTTTGAGAGTTCCCAAAACCATGCTCAATTTATTCTCTTTGATACTACATTAGCTCCAGAATGTTGATATTAATATTCCAAACATTACAACAGAATTGAAAGAATGTTCTAATTACCCCAAAAAATACAAAATAAAGAGTTTTTTTTTTTTTGGAGAAGAAAAATAACCAGGAATTTAATTGTAAGAGATACACACACAAATACTCTTGCTGCTTGTTCAACAGCAAATAAGGGACTAAATTAAGTTATTAATCCATTCTTATTAGTTATTATACTACAGACACTTAGGGCCTGTTTGGTACCCCATCTCAAACTCACATTTTTACATTTTAAATAACATTATACACATTTTCACATGTTTTTTCATCCACACGTATTTCAAAAAATTACAAACAACATTACTCAAATTACTTTACCAAACACCCCCTTAAAATCTTGAGTGTACTCTTTTGTAATGAAAATGACATTTGTCAGTCCATTATCTAATGCTTTTATTGTTTCTTTTATGAAATGAAATTTAAGATAGAAAGGCTTCATTGTCCTTAGTAATTTTTTTTTTTAATATATAGAATTTCAATCTATAATCATCAGATCAAGATATCAATCAGTTTTTGGTAAAAGATGGAATTAAATCCTAAATTTCTTATTCAACCCACATATGGAATTGAATCCCATTCACAACATTCTTAAATTAATCTATCAACTTACAAAAGAGTCATGAAAATAATAATAATAAAAATAATGATAAATTGATAGGCTAATTTAAAAACGTATTAAAATTTTTGTGAATTCTTACGTACCGGTGAACATTAAAGGTGATTGTTGACCCCTGATCATGGTAGGCACGTTATTGTTGTTTGCTTTATTGAATTTGAATTTAAGGTGATTGCCGACCCTGATCATGGTAGGCCCATTATTGTGGTCACATATGATACAAGTATGAGGACAGCAGTTTTGGGCTGAAGAAATCTCTACAATGGCCCTCCGTAAATGGCCCATATTGTAGTTTGCAGATCAAAGAATGTTGTTATTCAACGTTAGTTGTTTTGAGCTGAAGGAGAAGGTTCGTCTAAAGAAAGACAAGTATAAGCATGGGACTTGTTTGGTGTAAATAAACCTGAAATGCATGAAAGAGGTAATAATGGAATGGATGTCACCCAGAAAGAAAAAAAAAAAAAAAAAACATATATATATATATATATATATATCTTTAAACAAAAAAAAAAGAATCATTTTTACCCCCCCCATCCCAAAAAAAAAAACGTTTTTCTAAACAATGAGACATCTATATATTACTAAAAACTGAAATGTAGTATTTAATGTTGCTATACTCACGTTAAGTCATGTCAGCAGTCATATCATTTCCATAATATTTTTTTTTGTATTTTCCAAACAATTTAAAAATAGATTTTATCAATTTTAAAATAAGCATCAACCAATTACTAGAATTAGAATATTCAAAGAACAAGGAAACAAGTAGTTGTATTCGGACCCAGCTTCTCAATACTGTTACTTTGTCTGATTGTTTTCTTTCTTGTTCTTTTGTTTGGGTTAGTAGGAACTGTAATGGTGTTGCACACCAAGTAGCTAATTTTTCTTTGCGTTCCAAGCTTGCTTTTGTGTTTTTGCTTGATAATCTGCCCCTTGCCTTGTTGGTTGTTTGTAAGGCAGATTATCCTTTTTGAGTTGCGTTCATCCAATAAAGCATTGCAGATTATCAAAAAAAAAAAAGGAAACAAGTAGTTTCAAGCTGTGTAAAAAACATAAGAGAATCTTCAATCACAGACCTAATTTTCCTCCACCCATTCAGCTAATTTGTTTTATTAATATACCACAACTTAAAGCAATTCATAGCAAGCAAACAAAAAGAAGAAAATGATGTAAAAATAAACCAATTTGCTCTGCAACTGTAGCTTAAAATTTTCATAAGTCAAAGTGAAAGATGGAAGAAAATAGATTTCACCATAATATAGGACTACAGATTCCTTCAAATTTCAAATGAACCAATGTCACTATTAAGAATATAAAGTGTGAGAAAGACTGAATAGTCTGTATATTGATGTGTATATAATAATGTACAATAGAGAGCCTTATATAGGCTAGATATGTGTGTAGTACAAGTAAAAGGAGTAAACTACAAGTACAGTGTACTGGGCTAAGCCCAATGGACTATACTAGTCTAAACTATACACTAACATCCCCCCTCAAACTCGAGATGGCAAGGAGGAAGCCAATTGGAAGATCTCGAAAACGACCAGGCGAGTGAGTCTTGGTAAAGATATCAGCAGGCTGGTCAGCAGAGGAGATAGAGAATAAATTGAGATTTCCTTTCTTGAGATGCTAGCGAGTGATGTGACAGTCGATCTCAATATGCTTGGTGCGTTCGTGGAAGACATCATTATGAGCAATGTAGATAGCACTACAATTGTCACAATAAAGAGTGGTAGTGGGCTGTGGAGCATCCATGTCAACCAAGAGCCAGCGAAGCCAAACAAGCTCACAAGTGGTGTCGACAAGGGCACGATACTCAGCCTCAGTACTAGAACGGGAAACCACATCTTGCTTCTTGCTGTGCCACGAGACTAAAGAAGTACCTAACAGGAAACAGAAACCTATGATAGAGCATCGATCAGTCGGATCACCTGTCTAGTCAGCATCTGAATAAACATGAAACTCAAGAGAAGATCGAGAGGAGTAATGTAGACCATGATAAAGTGAGCCTTTGACATATCGGAGAATCCGAAGAATAGCAGCATAGTGGACAGAACGAGGTGCATCCATGAACTTACTAACCATACCCACAGCATGTGAAATATCAGGACGAGTAACAGTGAGATAAATCAAACTACCAACCAACTGACGATAGCGAGTAGCATCGGATATAGGTTCACCGTCCAAGGGTGTGAGCTTTGTATTGTATTCCAAAGGAGTGGAAACAGTCTTGTTATCAGTGACACCAACTTTGGAGAGAAGATCAGAAGCATATTTAGCCTGGGAAAGATAGTATCCATCAGAGGATGAGGTAACCTCAAGCCCAAGAAAATAGCTAAGAGTGCCCAAATCTTTCATCTCAAAATGCTGACTAAGGAAATTCTAAAGAAAGCGAATACCTGCAGAATCATCTCTAGTAATAATCATATCATCAACATAAAGAAGAATAAGAGTGATACCAGCAGAGGATCTTCGAACAAAGAGAGCAGTGTCATGAGGACTCGAAGTGAAACCCTGTTGAGCAACAACTGAGCTAAACTTTTCAAACCAAGCTCAAGGAGCCTGCTTGAGGCCATAAAGAGCACGGTAAAGGCGGCAAACTTGATTGTCTAAGTGTGGATAGCCAGGGGGTGGTTGCATGTACACTTCTTCATGAAGGTCTCTATTAAGGAAAGCATTTTTCACATCCATTTGATAAAGAGGCCAACGGCGAACAGCAGCCACAACAATGAGACATCTAACAAATGTAAGGCGAGTAATAGGAGCAAATGTTTCCTCATAGTCAATACCATACTCCTAAGTAAAGCCCTTGGCAACTAGGCGAGCCTTATATCATTCAACAGATCCATCAGCCTTGGTCTTAATCTTGTAAACCCACCTACAACCTACTACAGATTGACTATGAGGCAAATCAACCATATCCCAAGTGTGATTCTTATGAAGGGCATCTAGTTCTTCATTCATAGCTTGTTGCCAAAGAGGGTCAGTATGGGCCTCACGATAGGTGTGAGGTTCATAGAGGGTGGCAAAAGCAAAAGAGTAATGATAATCAGTGAGATAAGAGAGAGGAATGCTTACCCGAGTGGAACAATGAAGTTCAAGACTAACAGGAGACTCAAGAGAGGGTGGTGCCACAGGATCCAAGACAGGCGGGTCATATGCCGGAGACAGAACCGGAGATGAGTCATCTGGAGAGGCAGCCGATGTTGAAGAATCCTCCACAAGTTCAGGATAGAGAGAGAGAAAAAGATCAGTAAAAATAGGAGACTCTGAGGAAGAAGATGCACGAAACTGCTGAAGACTTGTGAAAGGAGGATGTTCCCAAAACTCAACATGACGGGATACACGAAGACGATGAGAAATGGGATCATAGCAGTGAAACTCTTTTTGAGACACACCATAACCAAGGAAACAACAAAGACAAGTACGAGGTTAGAGCTTTGTTCGTTCATGAGGAAGAAGAGAGACAAAGCAAGCACAACCAAAAACCCGAAGAGAGAACTAGTCAGGAGTTTGACCATAGAGAAGCTCAAATGGTGATTTGTTGTGTGTAGTTGGTGAAGGAATATGATTAATGGTGTGCACAGCAGTGAGTGTAGCCTCACACCAAAAGAGCTTAGGAAGAGAGGTGTAAGGACAAGACCGCTGAGAAAGAGTACCATGACTGTCTAAAAAGGATATGAAAGATTTATCATTATATTCTTAAACATTATCTAATCGAAAGACTTTAACGGTGTGATTGAACTGTGTTTCAATTATTTTATGAAATGTTTGATAAATAGACACAAGGTCAGACCTATGATGAAGCAGATAAATCAAGTATATCAAGAAAAATCATCCACAAATATGACAAAATATTTAGATCCCCCCTCAGTAGGAACAGTTGTAGGACCCCAAATGTCAAAATGTATAAGATCAAAAGGAGCAGAAGAAAATGAGTCACTTTTATTAAAGGGAAATTTTGTTTGTTTGCCAAAATGACAGGAAGTATAATCAAATTTTTGAAACTGAACTAAACCTAAATGACCTTGAGAAGCTAATAATTGAAGACGAGATAAGGATGGATGACCAAGACGAGCATGCCATAGATCAGGTGAGGAGGTGACAGTGATAGCAGCTGCAGAAACAACTTGTGAAGGAATCTTCAAGTCATAAACCTCAAACATGAGACCAACCTTATGGCCTGTCCCAAGCACTTAACCCGTCCGGGGATCCTGCACATCTACACCATGATTAGTAAATAGAAGATTTACTCCTAATTCGCAAAGTTGACCAACAGAAAGCAAATTGAGAGATAACTTTGGAATATGAAAAGTGTCACTAAGGGATAAACAAGGAGAAGAGATTGTTCCTTTATGATTAACAGGCATAAAAGTTCCATCAGCAGTGTAAATGGTGATTGGATGTTCTAAGGGTGCCTTATTAGAAAATTGGGATTCATCAAGAGTCATATGATTACAACATGCAGTATAAAAAAACCAAGGTTGTTTACCTGAGGTGACAGAAAGGGCAGTGGAAGTGCAGGATAAAACTTGTTGAACAACTGCCTCAATATCAGCCGTAGTAAGTGAGGAAGCCAAAGATGGACCTGTAGGAAGCAATGGATCTGAAGGACATACAGTAGCCGCCTGAGGAAGAGAAGCTTTATTCTGCTCTTGCACAAATTTCTGTAGCTTGCGACAAATAGAGATGTCATGGCCTTTGGCACGACAAAACTTGCGGTGAGTACCTTTGGAAGACTGAGAGGTGGGACGCCCGGAGTTTATTTGTGAAGGAGCAGTGAATGCAACAATGGGAGGCTGTGGTGAGGGTGTAGCCAATACATGATCAGATGATGTCATGTGATAAGTAGGCCAACGATTCTCCTCAGAAATGAGCTCCTTTATTGCAGCATCAAGAGAAGGAGTAGGAGACCGGCTAAGCAGAGAAGTCCTAGTAGGCTCAAAATCTTCACGTAAAACCATCATGAAGTGCATAAATTTACGGCGATCCCGATATTTGACAAAGAGCTCAATGTCCTTAGAACACACCAGTGGAGGATCTGCAGCAGAGAGTTGTTCCCATATAGTAGAAGTCTGAGAATAAAAATTAGAAATATACTGACCTATCTCTTGGCGCATTTGATAAAGTTTTAATTTAATGTGAAACTCCAAGCTTGAATCATTAGTGCAGTTATAGCGATCGGCCAAAAATTTCCAAGCAGCCTTAGCAATTTCAAGATGAGGAAGAAGATTATGAATGGAGGGAATAGAGGTATTGATAAACCAAGACAAGATTTTACTTTGAATACTCTCTAATTCCTCTAAACGTGCTTCATAATCATTTGTTGTAACAACAATCTTGGAAGACTCTTCAGCAACTATGGCTTTGGACTTAGGGTTTGGTACTGGCTTAGGAATTGAACCAGTCACATATCTCCACAGTTTACGACCCTTGAGAAAGACAGTCATATTCTGAGACCATGTATGATAGCTAGTAGGACCATCCAACATGATAGTGATAGGACATATGATATCTCGTTCACTTTGTCGAGTCATAATGAAGAAAATGACCAAAAAGTGAGATTTAGAGACCTCAAATGCAGAAATGGAGCCCAAAATCAAAATCTATGCGAAAAACTGAGCAAGATAGGTCCTGTTGAAAAATTTTGACTTGGTCAACGGTCAAAGGTCAAACGTCAAAGTCAACGATCAAAAGGCAGGTCAAAGTCAATGGTCAATAGTCTGGTCAAGTCAACGGTCAATGGATGACGTGTGCTGAAGTGGCAGGGTGACGTCACCCTAGGGCTGACGTGGCAGTTCGTGAAACGGAGCAGGCGCGTGTGAGCGCATGTGGGCTTATGGAGTCCGTGTGCTCTAGCGCGTGTGGCGCGTAAGGGAGTGTGATAGCGCGTGGAGCGCATGTTCATGAGGCAGAAACTTCAGGTGGCGCGTGGAGGTGCGTGTGAGGTGTTTTCTGGCCGTTCTTGGTTGGGTTTTGCTCGAGATTGTCTGTTCTGTCACTCAATGCCTTTGCTTTGACAGTTGGATGAGCAGAACAATGAGATCCGAGAGTTACCGGGACTGTGGGCATGACGACGGTGACTCGCTTCTGACAGTGGCTACTGGATGAAGGAAAGGGCAGCGGAAGAACGCCGGAGATGTCCACAAAAACCAGAAAGTCAGAGGAATTGCTCTGATACCATGTTAAGAATATAAAGTGTGAGAAAGACTGAATAGTCTGTATATTGATGTCTATATAATAATGTACAATAAAGAGCCTTATATAGGCTAAGTATATGTACAGTACAAGTAAAAGGAGTAAACTACAAGTACAGTATACTGGGCTAAGCCCAATGGGCTATACTAGTCTAAGCTATACACTAACAGTCATTTCAGCAAGCATCTCACCCAAACTATCTCAATTCATGTGAAAAACAGAACTTCTAAACCACATTATGTCAATGAAACAGTCACCCACCCAAAAAAAAAAAAAAAAACACACACACACTCATACACAAACGAACAAACAAAGCCAATATTCTCGAGAGTGCTCCATTTCAATAGAAGGTACTAATTTACAGGATAACAACCATAAACACTGAGCACACACAATATTATGAATATTATACAGAAAATCACAAAGTCAATTGCAAAATACAGCAACACTTGAATAAACCTTCAAAACAATTATTCAAATGCCTTTTATTTTTACTCTTTCAACTCTACATTATTGTTTTTTAAATGGCGTGTATCATCAATCACATTTTTTCGTTTAACATTTGTCTACAGAATTGACTAACCAATACGTTAACGTATCCTATGTTTCCAATAATAGTGAAAGCTATTTTATATATTCTGTTGTTTCCCCTTATAAGTTCGCAAGATTTGTTTTGAATGTCACTGGGGAGATCATTCTCTATGTATGGAACAATGATTTAAACCAATGGAATTCAGTTTGCAAGACACCTCCGAATCGTTGTGAGATTTTGGGTATCTGCGGGGACAATTGAATTTGTAATGAGTGGAATTCACCTCTTGTTGATTGCCTCCAAGGATTTAGACCAAAAGATCCAAAAGAGTGGGACTTACTTGAGTAAACAGGAGGGTGTCAGAGAAGCAAGCCTCTAGAATGCTTAGATAACAAGTTCCTCATGATGCCTAATATGCGCTTTGTAGAAGCACCAGAATATCCGGTCGTCAAAAATGTAGAAGAATGCAAATTAAATTGCTTAAGCAGTTGTTCTTGTTTTGCTTACTCTTATAATAGTGAGTGTCTAATTTACAAAGGAACACTCAGAAATCTAGAACAACTTTCTTCTGATAATAAGTTAGGTGGAGATTTTCATGTTCGCATTTCAATTGGAAGTAAAATCAAGATATCAAAAAAGGTTGCTTGGATTGTTGGAGTTCTCATTGTGCTCATCCTTCTCATTGGCATTGCATTGTCAATTATTTGGAGGCATTCCACTGGTGCACTCAAGGAAGTGGAATTTTCTTTAATTATGTTTAAGTATAGAGATTTGAGAAGAGCAACAAAGAACTTCTCCCCAAAAATTGGGGAGGGCGGTTTTGGTTCTTTTTTTAAAGGGGCATTGCCAAATTCAAGAGCTATTGCAGTGAAGAAAATAAGAAGTCTAGAACAAGGTGATAAACAATTTCGTGCAGAAATTAGTACTATTGGAGCAATCCAGCATGTCAACCTTCTTCACCTTCGTGGTTTTTGTGTAGAAGTTTCAAAAAGATTTCTTGTCTCTGATTACATGCCAAAAGGTTCTCTTGAAACTCATTTGTTCCAAAAGGTTTCCAGGATATTGGATTGGAAGACAAGATATCATATTGCCATTGGGATTGCTAAAGGGTTGGCCTACCTTCATGAGAATTGTAGAGATTGTATCATACATTTTGACATCAAACCTGAGAACATATTGTTGGATGATGAATATAATCCAAAAGTGCCTGATTTTGGGCTTGCAAAGATAATTGGTCGTGACTTCAGTTGAGTTTTGACAACCATGAGGGGAACTAGGGGCTATCTAGCAGAATGGATTTCAGGTGAATCTGTTACTCCAAAAGTTGATGTTTTCAGTTATGGGAAGCTTCTTTTTGAGATACTATCCGCTAGGAGAAATATAAACATGCTAGATGATGAGATATGTAACTACTTTCCAGCTCGTGTTGCAATTGCAATAAACAAAAGAGAAGACCTTCTGACACTAGTAGATGACAAATTAGAGGGCATTGCCAACATGGTAGAGCTAACTAGAGCTTGTAAAGTTGCTTGTTGTTGCATTCAAGACAATCCAAGGGATAGACCAACTATGGGCCAGGTAATTAAAATTCTTGAACGAGTTATGCAAGTGGACACGCCTCAGGTACCTCTTTATTTCCAACGCCTGTTAGAAAATCCAACGGATGCCATTGTTGACCATGCGACTCAGACTTCTTCGAGTTCATATTAATGTAAAACAAACTATGTCTCAACTTTGTCTTTATCATTTGTGAACTCTTTTGCAGTGAAAAAATGCTTTCCCACATTTATGTAACGCAAATTAAGATAAAAAGACGCCATTTGTTAGTAGCTAAGGAGTCAACTGCATGTAGGTGTGCCTACCAATATGCACTTCTGTGTGACAACTTGTTTGATGTGTATTTGTTACTTTCTTTTCCTTGCCATGTTTCTTGTTAAGCCTCAAATGGAATCATAAAATGCCAATCTGCTGCTGACTGGTTTCGTGGCTGAATAGCCTTAATTTCTTTAGATCATAACTCCAATAATTCAATTGTCTTAATACCATTGAACCGTACAACCCTTAGTTTCTGTTAGGCTTTGCGGCTATTTCACTAGCTATCTGTCGTATGTAGCTATATGCTGTATGTACTGATACAGTCATATGAGAATTGTATGTTAGTATTGCTAGCAGGGTAGTTTAGTAGTTGAGTAGTTGCTGCTGAGCTTTATTCAGTTAGTTAGTTCAGTTGAATTCAGTTAGTTAGTTAGTTGGTTAGCTTAGGCGGGAAATGGGATTCAGTTGTATATAAGCTACCAACATGATCAATGAGGAATTATCCAGAAAATTAGCTGAACCTGTCTCAACTTCTCTTATCTTCTTCTTCTCTAAACTCAGGAGGTTGGTTCCCTCGAAGTAATTGTCTTTCTCTTAATCCCTATATCTCTGTTCTTAATCTCTGTTCTTAACAGTTTCTTTATCATGCACAGCCTCATTTTTTGAAGAAGTTAGGCCCCCCTACATCTGGTGCCAACTGCCTAGATAGGAGCCACAAAATTCAATCCCTTATGGTTGGACTTGGGTATTAATATCCAGCTCAACCAAAGTGGAAATGGGGTTGGATTTATTTTAATTGTTCGAAACCTCTCTATCATATTATCCTCCAATTTAAATATGATGCCGAGCTTTTCAGCAAACACTAGAGCAAATGCCACTTTATTGAAGGAAGATAAATACATGATTTTTAGTGGCTTTTGTTGCCTAACAATTGTTGCTAGATTATTGTATCAAATGCTGAGGTTTGTTCTCATGACTTGAGGAGCACTGGTTCAGAAAGCATTAATACAGTGTTCGACAAAGGGTTTTTTTTTTTTTTTGAGAAGAAGCTTGACAGAGTTGACACATCATTATAACACAGAAATTCAAATAAATGTTTCACAGCAAGACTGTATTCATTGTCAACATATTCATTAATCTTCTTGTTACTTCCTCTCTGTTGCCTAGCCCATGATAACAAGTAGAATTAGAATTCCCTCCATTTATTTTTTAAATGGAGAACCGTTTCCTAATCCTGATGCCTCTAAAATTCCTTGCAATTGATTGGGAATAAAAATTTCTTTGCCCATATAATGACCCGTGTGGAATTCACCATATTAGGCCGTTGCTGTCTGTTGCCCACGCATGATAAGAAGCAAGACTGGTACCAGAACAATAGAGAAATACTTCACCAAAGCTATAACTGTCTTTTATTTCTATATGAAATTTACAATTTACTTTACCAAAGCTATCTGCGAGCTATTTACGGCCTAAAAGATTGAATGAAAATTCAAATAATAACAAACAAACAAACAAAAAAATAACTGTAAGCAAAAGATGGGAAAAAAATGCTAACACTCATCAAATTCCAAACAATAATAAAAACAAGCAAATACTAAAACTAAGCAAATTAAAGCATCAATTTCAAATTCAAGGCATTGCATGTATGAAAAATTCTAAAATATTTAAGAAAAATTATACAACTATCAAACCGCTGAATGTAGAACTCATATCTATTGCTCCATCCTATCAAAAAGCCCTTCCCTTGCACCATTTTACAGTTAAGTGGCTAAGTTTGTCTTTGTGGTCTGAACAATTATACGACTTGGTCTTTTTGAATGATCTTCTCTTGTCAAGTGGGAATTTATTTTATCTATGATTTTGTGTTTATAAAAGTTGGATCCTCAAACTGGAGAATGTATGCAACGATGACACATCCCTTCTCAAAGCATACAACAATGATACATATCATTTCTTCTAGATTAATTTTTTTGAAATGAACTAACTTTATCTTTTGGTAATTACTTTTAAACACTTTAATTCATATTTGTTGTGGTTATTTATGTCTAATTTTTTGTAATAATATTGTAAAATGAATGCTGCTCTTTCTCTTTAAAAAATGGACTTCTGCTCTACCCTTTGATTAATTGTTGTCATTTAAGATTATTTAAAGTATTGTTATGGCTTTTTTTATAAATAAAAAAAAGGAATCCGTTAAGGCTTTTTTTTTTTTTTTTTAGGCATTTTCCTCAATGGGAGTTGAGGTTTTCTTGTTTCTTTCCTGCCAGCAGGTTGGGTTTCAACAGGGAAAAAAAGAAAGATACGGATTGTTAACTTGCCATTTGCATTATTAAGGAACTGGACATGTGGGAGAATTTTAAAAGAGATACCTATGAACAGTATCTAAATTACTGTATCTAAACATTGCCCTTTTAGTTAAATATGTCTGCCAAGAACTTTCAATGCCTACTTCAGAAGCCATGAAACAAGATTGGTGCAATGCCCCAGTTTATGTTTTGTCTATCAAATATACTCATAGTCTAAATGATTGCAATGGTCCTATATGTTTTCGACTAGATCAAAAATTGTTATTAAAATCAAGAGTTTAGCAGCAAAAATTTCAGAGTAAGACGAATAACTAATTCTGATTTGATTGTTTACTGGCCTAAATATTATATGCTATTCTATATACATCTATTGTTCTTTCAAATAAAATAACAATTAGGGCGCGTTACTTACAGTTTCCGAGGCTGATAACAATAATCATACTATTTGGAAGGATAAAATTCTTCAATAGTGAGACCATTATCAATGATCCATTCAAAAGCATAAAAGGGTGGACTTCCCATATCCACCATTTCCTTCAATGCTTAATGCATTAGGTCACACTGAATCAAACAAATCAGGTGGCGACATAAGCATTTCAATACCCTGAATCGTTTCCACCACAATTATTGCCATGGCCCAACAACAAGCTGCAGACAATAAAATTTATTTTAGATTTTACGTAGAATAAGATAGGGGGGAAAAAGGTATTTCATTGAAAGAAAATGTAACAATTTAATAATAAAATAATTGAACTAAAAAATACTTACTGATAAAAATATACGTAATGTTGGGGGAGGGCTTAAAAATATCAAAATATACATAATTATAAGGTAAGAGAGACTGATAAAAAAAATTTCCTTCTTAGGTTTTTGTTTTTCCCTTTCCCATCAAGATGAGAAGCATGTATTGATGAGATTTCTGTTAGTATCAAGAAAGTTCTTTATCACCTAGGACAAATGAATATTGGCGAGACAAATTTTATTCAGGGGTCAAGCAAAATATCCATAGTAGCTTAGTTCAACAAAGTTATGTCTTATATTCTTTCATGGTACTAAAATCATTTGAAAATGATTTTGCATTAAATTTTCTAGCAAACACATGTTGATGAATGTTTCTAGTGATTTAAAGATCTAAACTTTCTATTAAACACATTTTTTTAGTGTTAAACTTAGCTCAATAAAACTATGCATTCTGATTCAATTTAAGAAGAAAGATACTTGCAGGTTCTATTTCTTTAGATCATAACTCCAATAGTTCAATTGCCTAAATATTATTGAACCATACGACCCTTAGTTTTCATTATCTTGCACTGCCCCAATTTTTGAAGAAACTAGGCCCTCCTACATTTGGTGCGCTAGATAGTACAATAAAAACAAGAAAATCCCAAAACTATGCAACTTAAAGCCTTAATTTCAAATTCAAGGCACTGCATTATGAAAAAAAATCTAAAATATTAAAGAAAAAAATTGTACGACCATCAATCTGCTGAATGTTAGAACTCGCGCCCATTGCTCCATCCTATAAAACATCCCTTCCCTTCCACCATTTTACAAACTTTGTTCAATCAATTTACTACTTGGTCTTTTTTTCTTTTTCTTTTCCTAAATGATCTTATTATTTTCTTCATTACTTGCCGATTGGGAGTTTATGTTGTCTGTTGTTTTGTTTTTGTGCTAAGATGTGTTCAATTCCATGACACATAAGTGGGCTGTTTTGGTCCTTTTCTTGTTTACAAAGTATGTAATTATTCATTTTGTTCTGGTCCAAGAAAATAAAATAAGATAAAGAAAGTGGAGATTTTTTTTCTGTTTTTTTTCAAAGAAAATATAGAAAAGATTATTCAAATGACGTAAAATTGGTTCAATGGGAGTGACACGTGCCTCTCTAATGACCATACAAATTGTATATGTTAAAAAAGGCAATAATGACCATACAAATATTTTTGGGAGTATGTGTATTACGTGTACAGAAACTTTAAGTCTTCAGAGTAAGAGGTATTTTTTGGATCATGAAAAATAGTGTTCTTTTTTCTTATATTTATGATTAGGTTTACTTATTAAATTTATGGTAAAATCTATATATCTATATATATATATATATATATAATATCTAAAAGTTGAAGCGTAGCATTTATTGTTACTACGCTCCAATTGAGCCACGTCATTGTCCACCTCATTATCATTTTCTTTTCAATTTTCCTATAATTGTTTTTAACATTTACTTTTTATTTTATTTTAATATTTACACTTTTTCTACACTTTTTTCATCCTTACCTTTTCATCTTTCCACTACCTTCTACATAAATATTATTCTTTTTCTTTTCATCTCCCTACTACCCTCCACATAAATATTTTCTTCTTCTTTCTCTTCATCTTCCTTTATTTTGTCTCTTCTTATTCACATTCTCTTATTATAAATTTGTAACTATCTATTCCATTCTACGCATGGTTTTCTCTCACAAAAAAGAGGTTTTCTCTCTCTCTCTCTCTCTCTCTCTCTCTCTCTCTCTCAATTTTTCGATGAATTTTTTTATACATTCTTATGTTTATACCAAATTACTAATCTTTGGGAATCCTTTCTTTTCTTTTTCTTTTCTTTTTTCTACACTAGAATCATTATGCTTATTTTTTCACTTAATTTAATCGGGTAGTTTGCCAGAATTCAAAAAAAAGGTTCTCTCTCTTTCTCTCTCAATTTTTCGATGAATTTTTTATACATTCTTCTATTTATGCCAAATTACTAATCTTTGGGATTTTTTTTTTCTACACTAGAATCATTATTCCTATTTTCTCCTTAATTTGATTGGGTAGTTTGCTGGAATTCAAGTAAAACCAGACAATAAAGAATTTTATGGCATTGGAGAACGCCTGAATATATACTAGCCAAAAGTTGAAAGTCAGCAAATTAGTGGAGCTATGATTAAGCTTTAAACGGGATTGATGGTATTGCCAGTATTCTTTAATTAGCATCCTTATTTCTATTTCTCTATATATGTTTCCTAGATTTAGTATTAGTCTCATTTTTATTTTCTCTATTATATTCTAGGTAGACCAAGAGTTCATTAAAACTCCACATTGGTTAATGCCATTTAGATTTGTTTTTAAATTGTTTTTTTCTCTTTAATTGTTAAATGTTATCTTATTTTTGCTCTCTTATAACTCTAATTAATGTTGATGGTTTTTTTTTTTTGGTTAATTAAGGTTGATGGTTCTTTCTTACAAGAGAAAGAAGAAATTGAAAACAATTGAATTCCATATAAACCTGTACCTAAAAGGGACAAGAGCCTTTGTTTATTTGATTAGAGACAATATATTAAAGGGGCATATCCTTTGGTCATTGCATTGCATTTCTTAGAGGTTAAAAGATAAAGCTTGTCATTATAGGAAAACATTTGGGGTGGATATCATTTTAATATATATTTTTTTTTTGTTTATTCCATTAATATTTTTTAAGGTGAACCATATTCTTCTAACTTTGTTGTAGTGTGTTACATTTACTTAATATACAACTAATCTCTTATGGAATAAGGAAATTACCATAATAATAAGAAATCATCACAAAATTACAAGGTTAACTTAACTAAAATTAAAATAAAACTAAAGAAATAAAAAATAGATTTTATAATAATTTATTAGTTAAAAAATTGGTAGGCATATTCAAATTTCTATTTCCAAGAACAACTAAGTATTAATCCAAACCAAAATTCAATGAAAATTATAAAAGGAAGAAAAGACTTTCTAATAGGAAATTAAAAAAACACAATACTAAAATACATATTAAAAAAAAAAACCATCAATCTTAATTAGAGTTATAAGAAAGAATAAAAATATTTTATGTGCAATTGTTCTCTTTATTGGTATTTATTGTTATATATTTTATTTTTACTTTTTTTTCTTCTCATCTTATGTTATTCAACGGTTAAATTTAGTCACATCTATATATATATATATATATATATATATATATATATAATAATTAAACATGAAATATTTATTTAAATTTAAATCAATAAAATTATCCTTAAAAAATTGTACTTTTTTTTTTCATCTACAATTTGTCCAAGCTTTTTCCTTACCTTTATCTTTTCATCTCCCCACTACCTTCTACCTTAATATCACTATTCGTCTCCCCACATCTTCCATATCATTAAATTATTTATATTTTAATTTCTCTCCTTTTTTTATTTAAAAAAATTAAAATTTTAAAATTTTACTTAAATTCAATAAATAAAAGTATCCTCATAAAGTGGAGTAATACTAGGGACACACTCATTCTCAAACCCAAT
Organism: Quercus lobata; assembly: GCF_001633185.2. Taxonomy (NCBI): domain Eukaryota; kingdom Viridiplantae; phylum Streptophyta; class Magnoliopsida; order Fagales; family Fagaceae; genus Quercus; species Quercus lobata. The sequence goes on along the minus strand of NC_044905.1, from coordinate 101,894,447 downwards.
ACATCAAAGAAAAAATATAATACAAAACAAATGCCAATTGGGAAACACTAAATTAAAAATAATAATAATAATAATGAGGATATCAAACCAAATATAATATAAAGAAACTAATAGTTATGGATATACTAACTTAAGGGTAGCAAAATCAAATGAAAAAAAAAAAAAAAAAAAAAAAAAAAACTACAATGCATATTTAATGCAATAAAATAATCATCAAGTTTTGGAAAACAATAGGTTGCCTATGGAGAGAGAGAGAGAGAGATGGTAAAGAAAAAAAAATCAAATATCAATTAGAAACTATTAATTGGAAAACAAAGAGGTTGTAAGAAGAAATAAAAATAAAAAATAAATATGACCAATATGAAGAACATTAAAAATTTTACAGTGCAATAAAATCAACTGTTACATTCATTTAAAAAATTGAATCAACAATCAATAATTAAAGACAATCATAGCAATATATTTAAACTTAAAACTAATCAAACTCTAATTCATAACTAAAAGGAGATGTTCTCATGCAATAATAGAAATTACATAAGAAATGAAATTATGATAATAGTAAAAAAAGTTATAAATGAAATTATGAAAAAAAGTGATAAAACTAATTAGCTACTATCATTATGAAGTAGTAGTCTATGATTTTGCATATCTAAAGAAGTGGAATATATAGAGTTTACTTAAGGTATATGTAAAGATTGACATTAAAAAAAAGATATGTAAGGGTTAAAAAAATGTATATTCTATAAATAAATAAAAAGGTATATGTAAGGTTTTTATTAACTTAGAAGAAAATGAAAAATCAATTATTAATAACAACAACAACAATAATATAGAGGTAATTACATTCCTCTTTCTTGATGTTTGAAGAAATAACACTCTACCTCAAACTTGAAAGAAAAAAATATTTTCACCCTTTACATTTGTTTGACCAAACTTTGTTAAATTAATATTAAAATATTGTGTACTAACTTGCTTCCACTTAAGGTAGGTTCCAAAATTAACCTTAATTTTAAAATTAAATTCTCTTATTTTAAAATTTTAAATTAAAGTGTATTTCAAAATGTAAGGACACAATTTTTAACGACCCAAGGATGACATTGGACTTGTATATAAAGGGCCCGAACAATATGATTTGTAGAGAGTGGGTTTGGAAAGGCTGGACCTTGGTCGTTGGGCAACGGTTTAGTCAGGATTTTCATGGAAGCCCATACGAAGGTGGATTTGGCCTGTAGGGCTAAGCCTTACACGGATGGAGTTTGAAAGATTTATCTCCTCGGACTTAGTCCAAGGAGCGTCTCATCCTCGCCATTCTTTTTTTTTAGGGGTTTCCCCCCCCCCCTTCCTCCTTCCTTTTTTTCTCAGCTCTCTCTCCCTTTTATACTAGTATTTCATTCCCATTCTTCTCCTACGTGTCCGTTTCTCCTTGTTCGGGGTGGTTACTCGTCTTATCAATCCTCACGTTAAAGTTGTTGGGAAAAGCTGGATAGCATGGTATGAGTATGGGTTTGTCAGACGCTGGGCTCCACATTAAGGTGCTGGCAGCCTTCTCCCTCGTGCTGCTCTTGTACTGAATCTGTCCTTTTCTTCAGGCGTTTTTGTGAGATGTTGGACGTAAAGTCGTCCTCGGCCACATCCTTAGGCCTTTAAGGAGCTTTCATTGCGCGTCCTTGGCAGTAGGGCTCCTCGGCCTGGGCTTTGGGCCCTTAATACAAAGTGGGCTGGGACCCCAGATTTCGGGCCCCACAATAGCCCCTCAAAATCCTGCTGCCCGACTTTTTAGTTGGGGAGGAGGGTTTTGGTGACGTTAGGCCCACATTATGGCTCGCTCAAATCCTGTACTCTATTATTATTTGTGTTTTTCCATTTACAGGGGAGGCGTGTCAAAATAAGGGACACTCCTTTATTTTTCACTCACGCGGAGTCCTTTGACATTTCGGTACTCGAGGCGCGCTTTCACGAGGATCTTCAGATCCTACGGCTGCGGATGAGGTTGGAAATTGAGCCAAGTCTGCCTTGTCCGCAGCATTTCTTGGAAATTTGCATGAATTAAATGTCACCGGTTTGCTCTATGTATAAATAGGGTAGGGGGTCACTCCCCTTACATATGAACTCTCCTGTTCCCTTCAAAATCATACTCCTTCTGCCATATCCACGATCTCCATTTCTAGTGCCATTCTGCCTCAAAGCAAGATGTTTGAGGCGTGGATGGGGATGAAAGGTCTTCGTACGTTTCAGAGGCACCGAATCCTCATGAGACTCAAGGTGATGTGGTACGGACAAGGATGGCACAGATTCAAGCCAGTCCCCCGTTTTGACAAGGGGAAGATGGTATTTCTCCCTCTTTCAGTCAAAATCCGAAGCAGGTTCTGGTCATGCCAGATTTTTGGTATGTCAGAAGAAAGAATTTCCGCCATCAGCGCCGTCTGCTATATTGCAGGCGTGGTTCCGTGTAGGCCCATCAACTTCCGGCTGCCTGCAACTTTTCTTCGACGGTGCGGGCCTCAAGTTGGGTTCCCGGCACCTTTTCTTCAGCGGTGCTAGCCCGAAGTCAGGCGCTCTCTGCACCTTTTCTTCAACAGTGCAGGCCCCACGTTGGGTTCTTTGGCTGCCTGAGTTATGGGCATGTAAAAGTATTGAGGAATGGTTTCCTTAAACAACATCTTGGAATAGCAGCCAATCTCTCCTCTGCACTTCTTCTTCGGCTTTATCTTCATTCTCTTGTATCTTTTCTTTTCACTTACGTAGTTAGCTTTAGTATAAGCTTATTCCAGCTTTTCATTGTACACTGTACTATTTCTTTGTCTTAATAAAAGATGAGTTTATTTCTTTCTAAATACTTTTCCTTCCGGCAGCAATTACTTTGTAAATGAATATTAAATATACACTTGCCTTTAATGATACTTAGAGCAGAAAAATGCCTTAAAACAAATTCCTACCAGTTTAAACTTACTGACATTATCAAGTATAGCAATGGTAATTCTCAATAAATTAAACTCTTGAAACTAACCGAGATAACGGCCGAGCGCTGTGCGATACATGCAAAACAAATGTCCGAGAACGATGAACTCTAAATAATTCATCCGAGAGGGTGGCCGAGTAGCGAGGGACTTCGATTGTGTTTTTGGTAACATATTGCCCTATATTGCATCAATCCCTTTGTTACTGAGGATCCGAGAGTAGACTGGGGGATCCGTGCAGTTTAGGGATTAACCCAACTGTTAATGGGGAGTTATCCTCGGATGGATTCTAAGGTTCATGCAACGTAGTTTTTCTTTTAAGTAGTTGGTTTCCCCATAGGCCTAAGTCCGAGGACTATGCAAGGCCTTGGTTCTGTCCAAAACTTGTAATTTTTCTTGTGTACTTGGTTTCCCCATAGGCTTGAGTCCAAGGACCATGCAAGGCCTTGGTTCTGTCCAAAACTTGTAATTTTTCTTGTGTACTTGGTTTCCCCATAGGCTTGAGTCCGAGGACCATGCAAGGCCTTGGTTCTGTCCAAAACTTGTAATTTTTCTTGTGTACTTGGTTTCCCCATAGGCTTGAGTCCGAGGACCATGCAAGGCCTTGGTTCTGTCCAAAACTTGTAATTTTTCTTGTGTACTTGGTTTCCTCATAGGCTTGAGTCCGAGGACCATGCAAGGCCTTGGTTCTGTCCAAAACTTGTAATTTTTCTTTTGAGTACTTGGTTTCCCCATAGGCTTGAGTCCGAGGACCATACAAGGCCTTGGTTTTGTCCAAAACTTGTAATTTTTCTTGTGTACTTGGTTTCCCCATAGGCTTGAGTTTCCATGCCCTTGGTTCTGTCCAAAACTTGTAATTTTTCTTTTGTACTTGGTTTCCCCATAGGCTTGAGTCCGAGGACCATGCAAGGCCTTGGTTCTGTCCAAAACTTGTAATTTTTCTTTGTACTTGGTTTCCCCATAGGCTTGAGTCCGAGGACCATGCAAGGCCTTGGTTCTGTCCAAAACTTGTAATTTTTCTTTGTACTTGGTTTCCCCATAGGCTTGAGTCCGAGGACCATGCAAGGCCTTGGTTCTGTCCAAAACTTGTAATTTTTCTTGTGTACTTGGTTTCCCATAGACTTGAGTCCGAGGACCATGCAAGGCCTTGGTTCTGTCCAAAACTTGTAATTTTTCTTGTGTACTTGGTTTCCCCATAGGCTTGAGTCCAAGGACCATGCAAGGCCTTGGTTCTATCCAAAACTTGTAATTTTTCTTTTGAGTACTTGGTTTCCCCATAGGCTTGAGTCCGAGGACCATGCAAGGCCTTGGTTCTGTCCAAAACTTGTAATTTTTCTTGTGTACTTGGTTTCCCCATAGGCTTGAGTCCGAGGACCATGCAAGGCCTTGGTTCTATCCAAAACTTGTAATTTTTCTTGTGTACTTGGTTTCCCCATAGGCTTGAGTCCGAGAACCATGCAAGGCCTTGGTTCTATCCAAAACTTGTAATTTTTCTTTTGAGTACTTGGTTTCCCCATAGGCTTGAGTCCGAGGACCATGCAAGGCCTTGGTTCTGTCCAAAACTTGTAATTTTTCTTGTGTACTTGGTTTCCCCATAGGCTTGAGTTCGAGGACCATGCAAGGACTTGATTCTGTCCAAAACTTGTAATTTTTCTTGTGTACTTGGTTTTCCCATAGGCTTGAGTCCGAGGACCATGCAAGGCCTTGGTTCTGTCCAAAACTTGTAATTTTTCTTTTTTATTTATTTATTTTTCGAACGTAAGCCCCTAAACCAAGGCGGGGAGAGCTGGCTTGAGGCCAGAAGCCCCTAGAGCTGCCCGCGTCATTGGCACTGCAAGGCGTAGCCCCTAGCAGAAGTTTATGTTGGAGCAACAACTGCATGTCGCCGGAGATAGAGGAAATCCTGTGAACCTCCGCTTGCTAAAGAGTTGACTCCACCGCCACCTGCGCCAACGCGCAAGCCTTCCCACAGACGGCGCCAATTGTAAGGACACAATTTTTAACGACCCAAGGATGACATTGGGCTTGTATATAAAGGGCCCGAACAATATGATTTGTAGAGAGTGGGTTTGGAAAGGCTGGACCTTGGTCGTTGGTCAACGGTTTAGTCAGGATTTTCATGGAAGCCCATACGAAGGTGGATTTGGCCTGTAGGGCTAAGCCTTACACGGATGGGGTTTGAAAGATTTATCTCCTTGGACTTAGTTCGAGGAGCGTCTCATCCTCGCCATTCTTTTTTTTTAGGGGCTCCCCCCCCCTTCCTCCTTCCTTTTTTTCTCAGCTCTCTCTCCCTTTTATACTAGTATTTCATTCCCATTCTTCTCCTACGTGTCCGTTTCTCCTTGTTCGGAGTGGTTACTCGTCTTATCAATCCTCACGTCAGAGTGGTTAGGAAAAGCTGGATAGCATGGTATGAGTATGGGTTTGTCAGACGCTGGACTCCACATTAAGGTGCTGGCAGCCTTCTCTCTCGTGCTGCTCTTGTACTGAATCTGTCCTTTTCTTCAGGCGTTTTTGTGAGATGTTGGACGTAAAGTCGTCCTCGGCCACATCCTTGGGCCTTCAAGGAGCTTTTATTGCGCGTCCTTAGCAGTAGGGCTCCTCGGCCTGGGCTTTGGGCCCTTAATACAAAGTGGGCTGGGACCCTAGATTTCGGGCCCCACACAAAATATTACGTAATGTCTTTTCCTTCTTTTTCTTTTTTTTTTTCCTTTTCTTTTTCCAATGAGTTATGGAGAGATTTGTCATTTCAAATGTTTTGGTATTTTATAAATTTGTATTTTAATTCTAAAATTATAAGTAATGTCTTTACTAACCATGGTTAAACATTTATAAGCAGATTCTTAAATAAAGTTAAAATATTTTGTTATTAATATAAACAGAATGGGAGAGTGTTATTACTTATTACCCCAATTATATTTAATAAGATCACCCTAAAAAAAATTTATATCGCGCAATGCACGGGTCTGCGACTAGTTTATAATAAATGATGATGCTAAAAAATCAACAGTAAGCCATACAATCCTCACGTGCTCGAAACAACACCTGCACAACACAAAGAAACAACACCTACACAACACAAAGAGAGAAAACCTCACAGAGGGCACCGGTGTGATATCGGTCAAATACCCTCCGAAGATCAAGTTAGAACTTCTCACAACTCTAGAGTGCCAGAACTAAGATGAATTATGCATATCTTGGTTAGTGAGGATATTGGGGCTTTTATAGTAATAAAAGGTTGACATCTCTTTCCTTGGTTTAGAAGTCTTTTCCTTATAGTAGTCCTCATAAACGTATTTTTCGAAATCCTTTTGTTGTAAGAGTCTTTTTGACCAAACTAGGCGTGGGCACAAGAAATTTCCTTATACGTATGTGTGAAGACCAAGTTAGGGTTACGTCAAAACCGTCAGTCTCACTCATCCCTTCATCATTGGCTCCGTCCTAAGTTAATTCCTTTAGCTTTGTAGACTTACTGTTTGTCACGTGTTGATAGACGCAAGACTGACAAGTTGGTTTGGAACGTCGCCCTATGCCTTGTCATGAGTAAGTTCCAATATTACAAAATTATCTTTACCAATAAATGTGAAAAAATAGAGCACAATTTACCCACTCCAAAATATTTAACAATTTTCCCTGTCTTCTAATTACATAGGTCAAAAATCAACAATTTTGACAATGTTCTTGGACCATTAAAACGACTTTGATTTTCTGGACTTTAAAAGTCCAGAGCTAAAAAAAGCGACTTAAATAAAATTAAAGAGAAGAGGAAAACAGAAAGATCTCACTTGATATTCGTTATAGTATGATCTGTGAAAGTTCAAAAATGTGTATAAACACCCTTGAACGTTTAGACCCCCAAATTACAACTTAATCAATTCAAGCAATATGTCAAACAACAAGTGTGCGGAAACTTAACATAAGCTATAATATGGAATTGGTTAAAAACTATCTAAGCCAAAACAAAACACAATCCACAGTAGATAATAAAAAGGCAAAGATAGAGAGGAAGGAAGATGCAAACACAAAGACAACACGCGATGTGTTATCGAAGAGGAAACCGAAGCCCTCAGCGTAAAACCTCTCCGCCGCCCTCCAAGCGGTAAACAATCCACTAGAAAATACAGTTGGGATACATGGACAGCAATAGACCCTCCAAGCCTAATCTACCCAGTGCACCTAAGCCCTCCAAGCTTCTTACTCCAACGAGGTTGCGCCGAACCTTTTTCTTTTCTAGCTTCCCGGATTCCGCTACTAGACCGTAGCATCAACCAATGAAGATTGGTTCCTTCCTAACTGCTTCCCAGAAATCCAAACAGCTCTCTCACAGTAATGATAATGTTGAGAATCAGATTTGGTATAATGCCTCTCAAGGATTTGACAATGGAGAGGAAGAGAGTTGAGGAATTTGAAGAGACTCTAATGTATAGATTGTGGGTGAATCAATCTTGTTTTTCTTTAGGGTTTCTCTCTCAAATTTCTCTCTGGAAGCTCTCTTACAATCGTGTGTAAAAGGGGTATTTATACTGGAGTGGGAGAGGAATGTGAAACGTCAGGTTTTACAAAACAGGGGTGGCTCGCGGCTTGACCTCGCGGCTTGACTAAGTCGCGAGATCCAGTCGCGAGATAACCGTATGGCTAGTTGTCCTGTTTTGTCCTGTAGTGCTCCAGCTTGCATGACTGTTCACCTTCCAGCATGCTTGGCACGTGTGCTGCGTCTGGCGGCTTGAAGCCGCGAGTCACCCGCGAGGCCCAGCCGCGAGTCTCTGTTTTCTTACACACTCTTGAGCAATCTTCACTCTATCTCACTCACTACCCTTACATCAAACCCACCTAAATACAGGGTTACTAAATGCTGAATTACAAGCAAATTTGGCACGGAATAAAGCCAATTAGATGGTTGAATAAATTCAACCTTACAATCTGCAATAACAATATGGCGCAAAGAAGAAGCCAAAATCAGGAAATCTGTACCACAATCAAGTTTTCATGGTGGTCTCATTTTGCTATACTCTTCCTCATCATGTCAGTACTCAAAGCCCATCTCGTCGCTGCATCTGATACAATTTACCCAGGTCAATCTCTGGCACGGAATCAGACCCTTACTTCCAAAGGTGGAATTTTTCAAATGGGTTTCTTCAGACCTGGCAAGTCTCATCACTGTAACTTAGGCATATGGTATAAAATGATAGCAGAGTTTACAGTGGTTTGGGAAGAAGATTCAACATACTTAGGCTTGGAGCCAGGCTCTATGGCACTAGAACTTTCTAAGGATGGACAACTGGTAATAAAAAAAGGATTTAGAAGTGATTATCTTGGGTCTTATGACTCTTATTCTAATTCTACCATAGGGTGCTTCTTGACAATGTAAATTTTATCCTAAGAAACAAATTAGATGATATTGTACTGTGGCAGACTTTTGAGGAAGCACTTAATACGTGGCTGCCAGGGGCCAAGCTGTTGCTTGGTTTCAATACACTTAACCAATGAAACATAAACTAATTTTCTACGGTCATCTAATGGCTGGTTCTCTACTGAATTAGAAGTAGAAAAAAATGGAACGGGTCACTTGGTACTATATAATTCGGAATATCATCCAAATTATAATACTAAATTTGGTGGGAATCTGTCTAGGAAAGAATTGGCCAACAAATACATAAATGTATCATATGTTTCCAATAAGAATGGAAGCTATTTTATATACTATGTTGTTTCCCCTTATAAATTCACTAGAATTGTTTTGAATAACATCAGGGATCTCACTCTATTAGAAACAGAGTAAAAGAGAGAGATTGAAAACTAAATTTACTCTTTGATTGAAAAAATGAAAGCAGTTACAAAATAATTATCACCTATGCTTTATATACACGAAAACAGGGGCTAACAGAGGCTAACAAATTTTCCCTCCAAAAATAACTAACTAACTAATTATCAATACATCCAATTGTAATTTGACATCTGTCACTTCTATTTGCTTCTTCTTGTTTCTCTGACACATGGACTCCCCTTTAGTTTTTCCTTCTTTCTTCTTGACTCTGCTTGTTCCACCGTGTTGACCTTCTTCAATTTTAATACTCCCCCTCAAGTCCTAAACTAGAAAATCATGGACTTGAAGATGAGTTTCAATTCGTAACTCCTTTGGCAACTGCTTTGGCATGAAAATATCTTGCAAACCCAACTTCTGTGTCAATCTTGTGAAAGAATTGAAGCCTAAAGCTTTGGTAAACACATCAGCTACCTGAGCATTTGAATTCACATGAAAATTTTTAATCATTCCCTCCAGAATTTTGTCTCAAACCAGATGACAGTCTACCTCAATATGTTTAGTCCTCTCATGGAAGACTAGATTAGTAGCTATATACAAGGCTGCTTGATTATCACAGAAGAGCATAACTAGTTTGAGGTGCTTAATTTTTAAATCCTTAAGTAATTGAATTACCTAGATTATTTCACATGCTACACTGGCCATTGCCCTATTCTCAGCCTCTGCCAATGATCTTGAAACTACCCCTTGTTTCTTTGATCTCCAGGCTATCAAACACTCTCCTAAATACACTACATATTCTGTCAATGACCTCCTTGTATTAGGGCATCCAAGCCCATTTAGCATCAAAGAAGGACTTAATGTGTAAATAATAGGTGCTTGAGAAGAAAAGTCCCTTATCCGGGGATCCTTTAATATACTGAAGGATTCTGTGAGCAGCAAGTAAGTGAGGCTCTCTAGGTTTTGAGACAAACTAACTCAACCTATGCACAGCATAAGTAATGTCAGGCCGTGTCAAAGTTAAGTATAGTAGTCTCCCAATTAACCTCATGTACATTCCAGGGTCTGCTAACAACTTCTCTTCAAATTTAGAAAGCCTTAGATTCTGCTCCATCAGAAATTTAACTAGTTTTGATCCAAGAAAACCAGTATCCTTCAAAATTTCAAGTGCATACTTTCTTTGTGTCAAGCTAATGCCTGCATCAGTCCTTGCCACCTCAAGACCTAAAAAATACCTCAAAGAACCAAGGTCTTTTAAGCCAAATCTATCATCTAGTAACTTCTTCAAGCTGTTGACACAATTAGGATTGTTTCCAGTAAGTAAAATGTCATCAACATACACCAAAAGCACTGTAAAAGAAGTCCCTTGAGTGTGAGTAATCAGATTTGGATTGAACAAATCCCATTTGAAGAATGGTTTTGGAAATTTTGTCAAACCATTGTCTTAAAGCCTATTTAAGACCATAAAGACTCTTGTTTAATTTGCATACAACATTGGCCCCCTTGCTGTGAAAACCAAGTGGCAAACACATGTACACATCTTCATTCAAATCACCATGCAAGAATGCATTGTTAACATCCATTTGGTGAAGAAACTACCCTTTCATAGCAGCCAAAGTGAGCAAAATCCTGACTGACACAAACTTGGCCACTAGTGAAAAAGTCGCAGAATAGTCCAAGCCAAACTTTTGTGTGAAACCCATAGCAACCAGCCTAGCCTTATATCTTTCACTAGAGCCATCAGGGAGATATTTAACCCTATAAACCCATTTACAACCTATAGGGCCCTTACTAGGAGGCAAAGGCACCAAACTCCAAGTGTTAGTGACCTCTAAAGCCTCTATTTCCTTATCCATGGTAGCCCTCCATTCAGGATATTGCACTACCCGATGGAAAGAGGCAGTTTCTAAAGAAGTGGAATTAACTGCCATAACAAAAGACTTAAAGGTAGGGCCAAGGTGAGAATAGTCCAAATAGGCTGAAACATCATATGGCAGACTAGAGTGGGGCTTAGTACTGACAGACTTGCAAGCATACTAAGATAGGTAAGGAGGTGGTTTATGTGATCTAGTGGACCTTCTGAGAGTAGGATTGGAAGTTGAAGGTGAGGTAAGTGGTGAAACAGTAAGGAAGGAACTAGGATTAGAAGTCAATGAAGGAATGGCAACAAGGTCAGGTTCTGCAGAATCAGCTGCTGCACTAGATGATGCAACAGGTAGGGTGCTAGGTGCATCAGGTGCTACATCAGATGTTGCAACAGGTAGGGTGCTAGGATCCACATCAGTGGTAGAAGGAATGTCAATTGAAATAGTGGAAGGAACATGAATAGTATCAACAGATTGAGATGATTCTGAAATACAATAAGGAAAAATGAAATCATCTAAATAAGAAAGGGAAGGTTGTGAGGAAAGAGCATTAGGGAAAATATGCTCATAGAAAATAATGTTTCTGGATATGTGAACAGAATTGGAAGTGAGATCAAGTACCTTATAGCCCTTAATGCCTTGGGGATAGCCTAAAAACACACACTTCCTAGCTCTAGGTGCAAATTTGTCTCTATTATGAGGCAAAGTTGAAATGAAACATAAGCAACCAAAACATTTGAGATGATTATAAGATGGTGCTGATTTAAAAAGAAGCTCAAAAGGACTTTTGTTACCTAAAGACTTAGAAGGAAGTCTATTAATAAGGTAAACAGTAGTTAGAATGCAATCTCCCCAAAAACATAAAGGAAGTTGTGATTGGAACCTTAAAGCTCTTGCAACATTGAGAATGTGTTGGTGTTTTCTCTCAACAACAGCATTTTGTTGAGGGGTATCAACACAAGTCAACTGATGCAAAATGCTATTTGATTGAAAGAAATCCTTAAGATAGAACTCAGTTCCATTATCACTCCTTATAGTTTTGACTTTGCAATTAAACTGAGTAGACACCATAGAAACAAATTGTGTAAGATACACTTGTGTTTCAGACTTATGTTTGAGCAAATATACCCAAGTGCATCTAGTAAAATCATCCACAATTGTTAAGAAAAATCTAAAACCATCATGAGTTCTAGCTGTTAAAGGAAGTTTATTCTATTTTGAAAAATGACAAATATCACAATAAGAAGCAGTTTTATTGATATTAACATCATGTACAAGTTGCTTCAACAATTGAAGTTTAGAATGAGAAGGGTGTCCTAATCTACTATGCCATAAATCTGATGAAGAACCAAAAGTAACAATAGCAGCAAGTATAGATGCAGAAGATCTACAACCTGAATCTTGCTGTAGAAATAGGCCATTGTGTGCTTTACCCAGATCAATCGTGCTCCATTGAGCAAGGTCCTGAATAAAACAATAATCACCAAGGAAAATGAGGCAACAGCAAAGTGATTTTATGAGTTTGCTAACAGAAATCAAGTTGAATGTAAAAGAGGGCACACATAAGACATTAGTTGAAATTAAAGTGAAAGAAATATGCACTGTGCCTATGTGTGTGACTAAGGCTTGTTCCCTATTAGGCAAATAGACAAAAGTATGGACTATTGAGGTAATTGAAGTCAATTGAGCAACAGAATGAACCATTTGGTCTATTGCTCCTGTATCAATGATCCAAGTATTAGATTTATATGCTTGCCTATCAACTACTTGAGCAGCAAAGATAGAATGGGAAAGATTAGGCGGAATCCAGAGGGAATTACCTGAAAATTTTAATGAAGTAGAAGGAGAGGATGATGTGGAAGGTAAAGTATGTGGAATGGAAGGGTAAGAAGTCATAACAGAAGCAGCTTGGTGACCAATCTAAGCATCATTGTCTGATCCAGCAACCATATGACACTTCAAAAAATTTAGAAATTGCTCACATTGAGTCTATGACAATGATAATTGTGGACTAGCTTTCACAAAAGAACCTCCACCAAAGTGACCAACATGGTTCTGTGAAGCCAAATCTGATTGAATACCAGCACCTTCCAAAGCTACTCCAAGCAAGAAACTAGAATGCACACCACTAGACAGTAAACCAGAATGCACATTTGGATCAAATCCACAACTTCCTATGGTTTGCATTGAAGCAACTTGATTTTCCATGGCCTTGTTACCTCCTTTTGGCTTGTAACCAGGAGGGTAACCATGTAGCTTGTAGCATTTATCAGGTATGTGTCCATTGAAGCCACAATAAGTGCATACAGGCCTATCTTTCTTGCCATTACCCCCTTTACCTCCATTCTTTTGTCCTTGATGACCAAGAAAAACTCTACTATTATTCACATACATAGCAGTAGCATCACTTGACTGAATCATGTTGAAACTTTGACCAATGTTTCTCCTCTTCTCTTCTTGCAAGATCAGAGAGCACACTTTGCTAAGAGAGGGCAAAGGTTCAATCAGTAAAATCTATCTTATAACATGGCCATAAGCATCATTCAATCCCATCAAAAACCTAAAAACATGCTCCTTATGATGAGTATCAAGTTGAGAAGACTTAGAACCACAAGTACAAGCACATGTACAGATTGTAAAAGGCTGGTAATTAGCATACTCATCCCACAAGGTCTTGAATTTCATAAAGTAAGAACTTACTGAAAGTGATCCTTGTGCAAGATGTGCAATTTCCTTCCCAAGCTCAAACAACCTAGGAGTGTTACCCTTAGATAGCCTATCTTTGAGATCAATCCACAAATCTCTAGCATTGTTGATATACATAACACTAGCCTTCAAATCTAGACTAAGTGAATTCGTTAACCAAGAAAGCACTGTGGTATTGCACCTACTCCAAGAATTATACAATGAAGAAGATGAATCAAGCTCAGCAATCAATCCATGCACAAGACCAAACTTGTTTTTGGAACTTAGAGCCAAGAACACAGATGGTGCCCAACTCATGTAATTTTCTGGACCAGTGAGTGGTTGCGATATAAGCATGAGACCTGGATTTTCATTCCCAAGAAGAAAGAAAGGATTATTTGCATATTCACCTGATATCGTTGCATTTGAAGCAGGTACTAAATGTGCAGTTTGAGATTAATTGTTGGTTGTGGAATCGGAAGCCATAGATGAGAAAGAAAAGGTAAAACAAACACTAAATTCTGTTTGGGAACTGAGAAAAATGAAAAATGACTTAGAAAACTTGCTCTGATACCATATTAGAAACAAAGTAAAAGAGAGAGATTGAAAACTGAATTTACTCTTTGATTGAAAAAATGAAAGCAGTTACAAAATAATTATCACCCATGCTTTATATACACGAAAACAGGGGCTAACAGAGGCTAACAAATTTTCCCTCCAAAAATAACTAACTAACTAATTATCAATACATCCAATTACAATTTGACATCTGTCACTTCTAATTGGTTCTTCTTGTTTTCCTAACAAGTGGACTCCCCTTTAGTCTTTCCTTCTTTCTTCTTGACTCTGCTTGTTCCACCGTGTTGACCTTCTTCAATTTTAATACACTCTCTATGTATGGGATGAGGATTTACACCAATGGAATTTGGTTTGGAAAGCACCTCAACAACGTTGTGAGATTGTGGGTTTCTGCGGGGAGTATAGCATCTGCAGTAAGCAGAATGTACGTCTTTGTGATTGCCCAAAAGGATTTAGACCAACAAATCCAAGAAATTGGGACTTAGATGACTACAGTGAAGGGTGTGAGAGAAGAATTCATTTAAATTGCTCAAAGGACAAGTTCCTCATAATGCCCAACATGCGCTTTCCAGAAGCATCATCTCATCCAGCAGTCAAAAATGTTGAAGAATGCAAATTAATCTATGTGAGCAGTTGTTATTGTGTTGCTTACTCTTATAATAATGGGTGTTTAATTTACAAAAGAGCATGTATAATTCTACAACAAATTTCTTCTAATATAGCGTTAGGTGGAGATTTTCATATTCGCATATCTGCATCTAAACTGGTGGGAAGTAAAACCAAGATATCGAAAAAGGCTACTTGGATTGTTGGAGTTCTCGCTGTGCTCATTCTTCTCATTGGCATTGTATTGGCAATTATTTGGAGGGGACATTATGTTGGTGTACTGGAAGAAGTAGAGTTTTCTTTGACTTTGTTCAAGTATCAAGATTTACGAAGAGCAACAAAAAAATTCTCCCAAAAACTTGGGGAGGGAAGTTTTGGTTCTATTTTTAAAGGGGTATTGCCGAATTCAACAACTATTGCAGTGAAGAAGATAAGAAGTCTCGAGCAAGGTGAGAAGCAATTCCGTGCAGAAGTTAGCACACTCGGAGCAATCCAACTTGTCAATCTTCTTCGCCTTCATGGTTTTTGTGTAGAAGTTTCAAAAGATTTCTTGTCTATGATTACATTCCAAAAGGTTCTCTAGAATCCCATTTGTTCCAAAATGCATCCAAGATTTTGGATTGGAAGACAAGATATCAAATTGCGATTGGGATTACCAAAGGGTTGGCTTACCTTCATGATAATTGCAGAGATTGTATCATGCATTTTGACATCAAACCTGAGAACATATTGTTGGATGCTGAATATAATCCAAAAATGGCTGATTTTGGTCTCGCAAAAATAATTGGACGGGACTTCAGTCGTGTGCTGACCACCATAAGGGGAACTAGGGGCTATCTAGCACCAAAATGGATTTCGGGTGAAGCTGCTACCCCAAAAGTTAATGTTTTCAGTTATGGGAAGCTTATTTTCGAGATAGTATCTGGTAGGAGAAATATGGACATGCTAGATGGTGATGATGAAGAGATACGTAACTACTTTCCAGCTCGTGTTGCAATTGCCATAAACAAAGGGGAAGACCTTCTGACACTACTAGATCACAAATTAGAGGGAAATGCCAACATGGACGAGCTAATTAGAGCTTGTAAAGTTGCTTGTTGGTGCATTCAAGATGATCCAAGGGATAGACCAACTATGGGCCAGGTAGTTCAAATTCTTGAAGGAGTGATGCAAGTGGACGTGCCTCAAATTCCTCTATATTTCCAACGCCTTTCAGAAAATCCAATGGTAGCGATTGTTTCTCAAGAGATTGAGACTTCTTCAAGTTCATATTGATGGGCACAAGGTACTGTCTTAACTCTGTCTTTACAATCAGTGCACTCTTTGTAGTCATAACAATGCTTATCATTCCTTTAATCTACTACAAACTATGATAAAAGGCCACTGCTGTTAGAAGCTAAGGAGCCAAGTGCATAAAGACAAATGTAATTTCGACCATCATGGGTGCCAAAAGCAATAGTGTGCTTCTTTGTTCCTCTTTTGGAGGCTATTTTTCGTTGGAGACTATTTTTTGTCTTCTGTTTTGTACCTGGTATCCAAAAAAATTAAAATGTGGCCTAGTGCATGCAAGTGTCTCTACCTGTGACAATTTGTTTGTTGTGTATTTGTTGAAAGACCACGAGAAAACGTGTGAATGTTATTTTAGTACAATTGGTTGAAGAGGAACTTAAAAAAAAAATAAATAAATAAATAGAATATACAAACAATCACTAATCAGCTCATTATCGATTTTTTAGACCATTTCTAACATACCATTCTTTCTTCTATTTTACATGAAATCTGCAAATGATTTTGCCTCGTCTTTGCAATCAATCTTTCACCAAACTCTTTGGTCAAACCCAAAATTTTCAATGTTATACCCCAACTTTCACTAAATAAAGAATTTATCATAACACAGTTAAAGCTTTGAGGGCACCCAAAACCATGCTCAATTTATTCTCTTCGATATATCATTAGCTCCAGAATGTTAATATTAATATTCAAAACATTACAATAGAATTGAAAGAATGTTCATATTACCAAAAAAAATACAAAATGAAGAGGATTTTTTTTTTTTTTTGAAAAGAAAAACAAGAGGAATTTAATTGTAAGAGATACAAACACAAATACTTTTGCTGCTTGTTCAACAACAAATAGGGGACTAAATTAAGTTATCAATCCATTCTTATTAGTTATTACACTACAGACACTTAAAATCTTGAGTGCACTCTTTTGTAATGAAAATGATGCTTGTCCATCCCTTATCTAATGCTTTTATTGTTCCTTTTATGTAATGCAATTTAAGATAGAAAGACTCCACTCTCCTTAGTAACTAATGAGCCAAGTGCATCACCCCAGCAACAAAGCCTTCATAAACAACCTTACCATAATACTTGAAATTTTTTTTTTTTTTTTAATTGATTGGGAAAACAATTTCCACACCCATAATGGCTCACATAAGCAAGATATGGAGTAAACCATTATGGATGTAAAAATCGCATTGCATTTGTTTGGGCAGAAAATGTATTGTGAAGATTGATGTCTAAGTTTTCCTGTGTTTGATAGCATTAAAAAATGTGGGCAAAAGAAAAGTCAAGTTGGTCAACACAAAACACAAACAAAATTTTGCATTGTTTTCCAAAACTTGTTCATAGGTGTCTTTTAAAGTAGGATTTGTTTATCTTGGTTTTATAATGCTTATTTGTGCTCCTTCCTCACAAGAGAACCAAGCAAGGAACAAGTTAAGCTAAACAAAAAATTGATTCATTAAACTGACGAGAGTTCACACATAATGACCAATTGATACAGTATGAGAGATTTTCTAGAAAGTCTTTTAAAGAAGGAATGAGCGCTTTGCCCTAGCTCATACTTTAAATACTATTAATATTCTAAATAACAACTCGAATGATTAAAGCTATCGATGAGGTAAATAGTAGATCCCAACTTGATAAAAAACAAAAACAAAATAGAAACTGCACTCATACTTTAAATTTCTTAATCAATGAACTCTTTGCTAAATCCATGCTCAAGGAAACAAGAGTAGGATGAGTGTTGTAATATATTCCAATACTGAATCTAAGCTCTATTTGGTTTGATATTTTGCTGCCTTGGTGGGTGTTCATTTGTTCTATTTTTAATATCTTTTAGGTATGTATTTTGAAGCTAAGAATGTTTAACTTAATAATTTTTTTTTTGTAATGATGCTCATATCATTATAATTTTACAATATATTTTTTTTTTTAATATATAGAGTTTCAACCTATAATCATCAAACTAAGACACCAATCAGTTTTTGATTTAAGATGGAATTGAATCCCAAATTTCTTATTCAAATCTTAGATACTGGAACCCACTCACAACTTTTTTAAATTAACCCATCAACTTACACAAGAGTCATGAAAATAATAATAATAAGTATGATAAATTGACAAGCTAATCTAAAAATGTATTAAAATTATTGTGAATTTTCTCTATGTACCCGGTGAACATTAAAGGTGATTGCTGACCCTGATCATGGTAGGCACGTTTGTTAGGCATAGTTTGTATGTTGTATAATATGATAGGTTGTATGGCAGTAGTCTGTGATGCAGAGGATGTGATGTAGTGCTGTGATGCAGATACTATGATGCAGCAGTAGTCTATGACTAGTCTGGATAGTGTAAAGGCTGTGATGGTGTGTTAGTAATATATGTGCCTAAGTGTCCATATGAGAGTGGTACATTAGAGTTGGTTAGAACTGTGCAAGTCAGTTAGAGTTAGTTAGAGACTGATTGTTAATTAACAGTTGTTTTGGTGTTGTATAAGAGACCAATAAGTTGTATAGTGGGTAATCAAGCAAGTTTATTTTTCAATGCAACCTTTCCCTTTTCTTTTCTCTGTCCTTTCCTTTTTATCAATTCCGGAGGCCTAGCTGGCCTCGAATCTAGCTACATGATAAATCCACAAATTCAATCCTAACAATTAGTATCAAAGCATCGTTCCTGTGCTGCCATGACTAAGACATGAGCTATTGCTATGAATACAGTGAATGAAGCCATTGCTTCTCTCCGTACTACCTCTGATCACTATAACAAGGATATCTAAGAAATACAAAAGATTCAAGACATTCATACCAAAACCTTGAATGAGATGAATCAAAACATCTGTACGATTTTACAGAAGTTGAATTCCATTGATGAAAATCAGAATTCACCTCAAAGAAATGTGCAATCAAATTCAATTCCAAGTTCTTCAACCTTGTCACTTGCCAGGTCTGTGAAGTTGGATTTTCCACGATTCTCAAGGGTTGATCCTGCTAATTAGGTTTACAAAGCCAACCAGTATTTTGGGTTTTACCAAACCCCAATTGCAGAAAAGCTATTGATAGCTTCCTTTCACATGGATTTGGAGGCATTGATTTGGTTTCAAGAAGCAGAAGAAGCAAGGGTGTTCTCAGATTGGGAATCCTTTGTACAAGCTTTGCATGTGAGATTTGGAACTAGTTCCTACGATGATCCTATGGACGTGCTGACCAGGATGAGGCAAATTTCAACTGTGGCCTTGTATAAGGCAAAATTTGAAGCTGTGTCTAACAGAGTCAAAGGGCTTTCTCCTTTACATAAGCTTAGCTGCTTCTTGAGCGGTTTAAGGGATGAAATAAGGTTATCTGTAAGAATGCTCAATCCTCAATCCTTGAATGAAGCTTTTGGATTAGCCAAGATTCAAGAAGAAATGTGTGGAGCAGCAGGAAGAGCATAAAGAGTCATCAAAAATCAGGTAACACTTCAATTCTTGGTTTACCTAAGAGTAATGCAATGAACCAAAAATACCAGTTAAGAGAATTACTCCTACTCAAATGGATGAAAGGAGAAAGAAAGGTTTGTGTTATGCCTAGGCATAAGTGTAAAAATGTTAAATTGTTTCTTTTAGAGGGGATTGATATAATACCAAGATTGCAATCTGGAGTGCAAATTATTGAGGTGGATGAGGAAGTGGGCAGTGATTTTAATAAACAAATTGAACAAGAAGAAGATGTGGGGATTACATTGTATGCTGTAACTGGGACTCCTACACCAGGCACTATGAAGGTTAGAGGCAAGATTAATGGCAGTGGATTAGTGATACTAGTTGACGCAGGTAGTACTCATAATTTTGTGGATGAATTAGTGGTCTCTAGTTTACAATTAAAGGTTGATGTTTCAAGAATTTTGGAAGTTAAGGTGGCTAATGGTACTGTGGTGAGAACTCAAGGTTTTTGTAGTAGTGTTCTAATGTGTGTGCAAGGAGTGAAATTTTGTGTTCAATTTCATGTTTTGACATTGGAAGGTTGTGATGATGTGTTAGGCACTCAGTGGTTAAGTACCTTGGGTGTAATACACTAGAATTTTCAATTGTTAACTATGAAATTCCACTATAAGGATCAACAGGTCTTGTTGCAGGGTTTAAGTCCCTCTTCAGGCATTTCCTTCATGGAATGTAATCAGTTGCTTAAGGGATCAGTAAGGAAGGGTTTACTGCTTCAAATTACTCCTACAGCTAATGTGGTGTTGGAAGATAGTGTACCTACAGAAGGGGAGTTGTTATTGCAAGAATTTGGAGAGGTTTTTGAGAATTCTACTGGTTTACCACCTGTGAGGGGTCATGAACACCAGATTACTCTCATGGAGGGCTCTCAACCAGTCTGCTAGAGATCCTATAGATACCCTTTCTATCAAAAGAATGAAATTGAGAAGATTGTGAGAGAATTGTTGTCTATTAGGTCAGTTAGAAACAGCACCAATCCTTTTGCTTCACCTGTCTTGTTAGTAAGGAAGACAGATGGGTCTTGGAGGATATGCATTGACTATAGACCATTGAACAACATCACTATGAAGGATAAGTTTCCAATTCTAGTCATTGATGAGCTGTTAGATGAGTTGAATGTAGCAATTGTCTTTTCCAAGCTTGATTTAAGATAAGGATACCATCAAATCAGGATGAAGGAGGAGGATGTGCCTAAAACAGCCTTCAGAACACATGAGGGGCATTATGAGTTCTTGGTAATGCCATTTGGCTTAACCAATGCCCCCTCAACCTTCCAATCCTTGATGAACCAAGTTTTTAACCCTTATCTCAAAAAATTCGTTTTAGTTTTTTTTTTTTTTTTTTTTTTTTTTTTTTTTTTTAATGATATCTTGGTTTATAACACTTCTTTATCTGAACATGTGACCTATTTGATATCTGTTTTAGAGGATTTAGCCTTAAATAAATTGTATGCTAAAAGGTCCAAATGCAAATTTGCTTGTAATGAAGTGGAGTACCTAGGGCATGTCATCACTGGTGTTGGGGTTCACACTGAGCCTAAGAAGATTGTTGTACGATCTACCCCTACTGATCTTAAGTCCTTGAGAGGTTTTTTGGGGCTCAAAGGTTACTATAGAAAATTTGTTAAGGGATACGGACAGATTGTTGCTCCCTTAATTGCACTATTGAAGAAGGATGCATTTTCTTGGTCTGAGGAGGCTAAGCAAGCTTTCCAAAAATTGAAAGTTACCATGGTTCAACCACCTGTGCTAGCTTTTCCAAATTTTGATAAGCCATTTGTCATAGAGTGTGATGCCTCAGGCAAAAGGCTAGAAGCAGTTTTGATGCAACAAGGTAGGCCTATTGCCTTTCATAGCCAAGCCCTCAAAGGTAGGAATTTGGCCCTGTCTACCTATGAAAGGGAGTTATTAGCTTTGGTTACTGCTGTCAAAAGGTGGAGAGCTTACTTGGTTGGTAGACCCTTCATTGTTAGAACTGATCAACGAAGTCTTAAGTACCTATTAGAGCAGAAAATTGGTACTCCTACTCAACAGAAGTGGTTTGCCAAATTATTAGGATATGCATTTGTGGTTCAATATAAAAAAGGTAAGGATAACCTTGTGGCTGATGCATTGTCTAGAAAAGTTGAAACTGAGGCTGATTTGGCTGCTGTTGTGCAGCCCCCAGCTTGGTTGATTGATCTCAAAACAAGCTATGTCATGGATTAGCAGGTGCAGGGTATTCTACAAGCCTTGAGTTCAGGGCAAGCTACTCCTAAGGGTTATTCTCTGCAAAATGGCTTGTTATTGTACAAAGGGAGGATCTACCTAGGCACTTGTGAAGCTTTGAAGACTGTTGTTCTACACCAGGTTCATGACAGTCCATTAAGAGGTCACTCAAGATTTCTTAAGACCTTGCATAGGGTTAAAAGAGATTTTTATTGGCCTGGGTTGAGGGTAGATGTGAGGAAGTTGGCCCGAGAGTGTGACACTTATCAAAGATTGAAGTATGAAACTTGTAATCCAGCTAGTCTCCTGCAACCTCTATTAATACCAGAAAAGCCTTGGATGGATGTGAGTATGGATTTTGTTGAAGGACTCCATAAATCTTAGTTGAAGGATATGGTGTTAGTGGTGGTAGACAGATTCACTAAATTTGTTCATTTTGTGCCCTTGTCACACCCATATTCTGTAGCCAAAGTAGCTCAACTATATATGCAATATGTCTTTAAATTACATGGCATGCCTACCACAATTGTGAGTGACAGGGACCCTGTATTTACATCACACTTTTGGCAAGAGTTGATGAGGCTATAAGATGTGCAACTTGCCATGTCTTCAGCTTATCACCCCCAAATAGATGGCCAAACTGAGGTAGTCAATAAGAGTTAAAACATTACCTAAGGGCTTTTGCTACAGACAGACCACAATCTTGGGTGGAGTGGTTACCCTTAGCTGAATTCTGGTTCAATACCAATTTTCATATCTCTTTTAAGATGACACCTTTTGAGGCTTTATATGGTTTTGCTCCACCAAGATGCTTGGACTACATTCCTGGCACTACTAAGGTAGACAGTGTGGAGGTGCATTTGAGAACCAGACAGCAGCTCATTTCCTTATTGAAGCAGAGCTTGGTGGCGGCTTAAGAGAAAATGAAGGTTGCTGCTGATAAGCATAGGACCATGAGGGAGTTTGCAGTGGGTGATTGGGTATACACCAAGTTGCAGCCAAACAAATAGATGTCATTAAGGCATAAACGTTTGGGGAAATTATCACCTAGATATTATAGTCCTTTTCAGATATTGCAAAATGTTGGTAGTGTTTCTTACAAATTGGATTTACCCCCTGAATCAAGACTCCATTCCACTTCCATGATTCATGTTTAAAGCAGAGGTTGGGTCAACATGTGGTGCCTCTTCCTTCCTTACCCCCTGTAGATTCTGAGGGCATTATCAGACCAAAACTTGATGCTATTTTGCAAGAGAAGTCTCATCAGTTGAGGCATAGGACTGTTACTCAAGTCTTAATTCAGTGGCAAGGGGAAGGTACTAAGAATGCTACTTAGGAGAATTTGTACCAGCTGCAACAACAATTTCCTCACCTTGTCGGTAAGGTGTTTTAATTAAGGGGGGTTATTGTAAGATATAGTTTGTATGCTGTATAATAAGATGGGTTGTATGGCAGTAGTCTATGATGCAGAGGCTGTGATGTAGTGTTATGATGTAGTGTTGTGATGTAGTACTGTGATGCAAAGGTTATGTTGCAGTGCTGTGATGCAGAGGCTATGTTGCAGTGCTGTGATGCAGAGGCTATGATGCAGCAGTAGTCTACAACTAGTCTGGATAGTGTAAAGGCTGTGATAGAGTGTTAATAGTATACATGCCTAAGTGTCCATATGAGAGTAGTACATTAGAGTTGGTTAGGACTGTGCAAGTCAGTTAGAGTTAGTTAGAGACTGATGGGTCATTGACAGTTGTTTTGGTATTGTATAAGAGACCAATGAGTTGTATAGTGGGTAATCAAGTAAGTGTATTTTTCAATGCAACCCCCAGCATCAAGACTCCATTCCACCTACCATGTTTTATATTTAAAGCAGAGGTTGGGTCAACAGGTGGTGCCTCTTCCATCCTTACCCCCTATGCATTCTGAGGGCATTATCAGAACAGAACCTGATGCAGTTTTGCAAGAGAGGTCTCATCAGTTAAGGCATAGGGCCGTTACTCAAGTCATAATTCACTGCCAAGGAAAAGGTACTGAGAATGCTACATGAGAGAATTTGTACCAACTGCAGTAACAATTTCCTCACCTTGTGGGCAAGGTGCTTTAATTGGGGAGTATTGTTAGGCATAGTTTGTATGTTGTATAATATGATGGGTTGTATGGCAGCAGTCTGTGATGCGGAGGCTGTGATGTAGTGCTTTGATGCGGAGGCTGTGATGCAGTGCTTTGATGCAGAGGCTGTAATGCAGTGTTGTGATGCAGAGGATATGATGCAGTAGTAGCCTATCACTAGTCTGGATAGTGTAAAGGCTGTGATAGTATGTTAGTAGTATACATGCCTAAGTGTCCAAATGAGAGTGGTACATTAGAGTTGGTTAGGACTGTGCAAGTCAGTTAAAGTTAGTTAGAGACCGATGCATCATTAACGGTTGTTTTGGTTTTGTATAAGAGACCAATGAGTTGTATAATGGGTAATCAAGCAAGTGTATTTTTCAATGCAACCCCCAGAATCAAGACTCCATTCCACCTTCCATGTTTCATGTTTAAAGCAAAGGTTGGGTCAACATGTGGTGCCTCTTCCTTCCTTACCCCCGTGGATTCTAAGGGCATTATTAGACCAAAACCTATTGTTGTTTTGCAAGAGAGGTCTCATCAGTTGAGGCATAGGGCTATTACACAAGTCCTAATTCAGTCGCAGGAGGAAGGTACTGAGAATGCTACTAGGGAGAATTTGTACCAGCTACAGCAACAATTTCCTCCCCTTGTACATAAGGTGTTTAATTTGGGGGGGGGGTATTGTTAGGCGTAGTTTGTATGTTGTATAATATAATGGGTTGTATGGCAGTAGTTTGTGACGCAAATGCAGTGATGCAGAGGTTGCGATGAAGAAGCTGTGATGCAGTACTCTGATGCAGACGCTGTGATGCAGTGCTCTGATGCAGAGTCTATGATGCAATGCTATGATGCAGAGGCTACGATGCAGTAGTAGTCTATGACTAGTCTGGATAATGTAAAGGCTGTGATAGTGTGTTAGTAGTATACGTGCCTAAATGTCAAAACAAGAATGGTACATTAGACTTGGTTAGGACTATGCAAGTCAGTTAGAGTTAATTAAATACTGATGGGTCATTGACAGTTGTTTTGGTGTTGAATAAGAGACCAACGAGTTGTATAGTAGGTAATCAAGCAAATGTATTTTTCAATGCAACCCCCTGAATTAGTACTCCATTCCACCTTCCATGTTTCATGTTTAAAGTAGACGTTGGGTCAACATGTGGTGCCTCTTCCTTCCTTACCCCCTTATGGACTCTGATGGTATTATCTATCCAGAACCTGTTGCTGTTTTGCAAGAGAGGTCTCATCAGTTAAGGCATAGGACCGTTACTCAAGTCTTAATTCAGTGGCAGGGGGAAGGAACTGAGAATGCTACTTGGAAGAATTTGTACCAGCTGCAGCAACAATTTCCTCACCTTGTGGGCAAGGTGTTTTAATTTTTGGGGGGGGGGGGTATTGTTAGGTATAGTTTGTATGTTGTATAATATGATTGGTTGTATGAAAGTAGTTTGTGATGTAGAGGCTGTGATGCAGAGGTTGTGATGCAATGCTGTGATGCAGTGCTGTGATGAACTAGCTATGATGCAGTGCTGTGATGTAGAGGCTATGATGCAATGTTGTGATGCAGAGGCTATAATGCAGCAGTAGTCTATGACTAGTTTGGATAGTGTAAAGGCTGTGATAGGGTGTTAGTAGTATATGTGCCTAAGTGTCAATATGAAAGTGGTACATTAGAGTTAGTTAGGATTGTATGAGTCAGTTAGGGTTAGTTAGAGACCGATGGGTCATTGACAGTGGTTTTGGGGTTGTATAAGAGTCCAATGAGTTTTACAGTGGGTAATCAAGCAATTATATTTTTCAATGCAACCCCCTGAATCAAGACTCCATTCCACCTTCCATGTTTCATGTTTAAAGCAGAGATTGGGTCAACATATGGTGCCTCTTCCTTCCTTACCCCCTCTAATTCTAAGGGTATTATTAAACTAGAACTTGTTGCTGTTTTGCAAGAGAGGTCTCATCAGTTAAGGCATAAGATTGTTGCTCAAGTCTTAATAAAATGGCAGGGGGAAATTACTGAGAATGCTACTTGGGAGAATTTGTACTAGCTGCAGCAACAATTTCCTCACCTTGTGGGCAAGGTGTTTTATTTTAGGGGGGGTATTGTTAGGCATAGTTGTATGTTATATAATATGATTGGTTGTATTAAAGTATTTTGTGATGTAGAGGCTGTGATGCAAAGGTTGTGATGCAGTGCTATGATGCAGTGCTGTGATGAACAGGCTATAATGCAATGTTGTGATGTAAAGGCTGTCATGTAGAGGCCATGATGTAGTGCTGTCATGCAGAGGCTATGATGCAGCAGTAGTATATGACTAGTCTGGATAGTGTAAAGGCTGTGATAGTGTGTTAGATTTATATGTGCCTAAGTGTCTATATGAGAGTGGTACATTAGAGTTGGTTAGGATTGTGCAAGTCAGTTAGAGTTAGTTATAGACCGATGGGTCATTAACAGTTGTTTTGGTGTTGTATATAAGACCAATGAGTTGTATAGTAGGTAATCAAGCAAGTGTATTTTTCAATGCAACCCCCTGAATCAGGACTCCATTCCACCTTCCATATTCCATGTTTAAAGCAGAGGTTGGGTCGACATGTGGTGCCTCTTCCTTCCTTACCCCTGTGAATTCTGAGCGTATTATCAAACCAGAACATGTTGCTGTTTTGTAAGAGAGGTCTCGTAAGTTGAGACATAAGACTGTTACTCAAGTCTTAATTCAGTGGCAAAGGGAAGGTACTCAGAATGCTACTCAAGAGAATTTGTACCAACTGTAGCAATAATTTCCTCACATTGTGGGCATGGTGTTTTAATTTGGAGAGGGGTATTGTTTGGCAGATTTTGTATGTTGTATAATATGATAGGTTATATGGCAGTAGTCTGTGATGTAGTGGCTGTGAGGCAGAACTGTGATGCAGTGCTGTGATGCGGAGTTTATGATGCAGTGCTGAGATGCAAAGGCTATGATGCAGTGCTGTGATGTATAGGCTATGATGTAGTGCAGTGATGCAGAGGCTATGATGCAATAGTCTATTACTAGTCTGGATAGTGTAAAGGTTGTGATAGTGTGTAAGTAGTATAAGTGCCTAAGTGTCCATATGAGAGTTGTACATTAGAGTTGGTTAGGACTGTGCGAGTTAGTTAGAGTTAGTTAGAGACTGATGGGTCATTGATAATTGTTTTGGTGTTGTATAAGAGACCAATTAGTTGTATAGTGGGTAATCAAGCAAGTATATTTTTCAATGCAACCCCCTAAATCAAGACTCTATTCCACCTTCCATGTTTCATGTTTAAAGTAAAGGTTAGGTCAACATGCGATGCCTCTTCCTTCCTTCCCCCTATGGATACTTAGGGCATTATCAAACTAGAACCTGTTGTTGTTTTGCAATAGAGGTATTATCATTTGAGGCATAGGACTGTTGCTCAAGTCTTAATTCAATGGCAAGGGGAAGGTACTAAGAATGCTATTAGGGAGAATTTGTACCAGCTGCAGCAACAATTTCCTCACCTTGTGGGCAAGGTGTTTTAATTTGGATGGGGTTATTGTTAGGCAAAGTTTGTATGTTGTATAATATGATGGGTTGTATGGCAGTAGCTTGTGATGCAGAGGCTATGATGCAGAACTGTGATGCAATGCTGTGATGTAGAGGTTATGATGCAGTGCTGAGATGCAAAGGCTATGATGCAATGCTGTGATGAGTAGGCTATGATGCAGTGCAGTGATGCAGAGGCTGTGATGCAATAGTCTATGACTAATCTAGATAGTGTAAAGGTTGTGATAATGCGTAAGTAGTATATGTGCCTAAGTGTCCATGTGAGAGTTGTACATTAAAGTTAGTTAGGACTGTGTGAGTCAGTTAGAGTTTGTTAAAGAATGATGGGTTATTGATAATTGTTTTGGTGTTGTATAAGAGACCAATTAGTTGTATAGTGGGTAATCAAGCAAGTGTATTTTTCAATGCAACCCCTTAAATCAAGACTTCATTCCACCTTCCATGTTTCATGTTTAAAACAGGGATTAGGTCAACATGCGATGCCTCTTCCTTCCTTCCCCCTGTGGATTCTTAGGGCATTATCAGACTGTTACTCGAGTCTTAATTCAGAGGCAAGGGAAGGTACTGAGAATGCTACTCTGGAGAATTTGTACTAGTTGCAGTAATAATTTCCTCACCTTGTGGTCTAGGTGTTTTAATTTAGGGGGGGTATTGTTATGCAAAGTTTGTACGTTGTATAATATGATGGGTTTTATGGCAGTAATCTGTGTTGCAGAGGCTGTGATGCAATGTTGTGATGTAGTTCTGTGATGCAAAGGTTGTGTTGTAGTGGTATGATGCAGAGGTTGTGATGCAGTGTTGTGATGCAGAGACTATGATGCAATGCTGTGATGCAGAGGCTATGATGCAATGCTGTGATGTAGAGGCGATGATGTAGTAGTAGTCTATGACTATTCTGCATAGTGTAAAGGCTGTGATAGTGTGTTAGTAGTATACGTGCCTAAGTGTCCATATGAAAGTGGTACATCAGAATTGGTTAGGACTGTGTAAGTCAGTTAGAGATTGATGGATCATTGACTGTTATTTTGGTGTTGTATAAGAAACCAGTGAGTTATATAATAGGTAATCAAGCATGTGTATTTTTCAATGATACCCCCTGAAACAAGACTCCATTCCACCTTCTATGATTCATGTTTAAAGTTGAGGTTGGATCAACATGTGGTGCCCCTTCTTCCTTCCTTGCCCCATATGGATTCTGTGGGCATTATCAATCCAGAACCTGTTGCTGTTTTGCAAGCAAGGTCTCATAAGATGAAGCATAGGACTGTTACTCTAGTCTCAATTCTGTGGCAAGGGGGAGGTACAGAGAATGCTACTAAAAAGAATTTGTACCAGCTGCAGGAACAATTTCCTCACCTTATGGACAAGGGGTTTTTATTCAAGGGGGTATTGTTAGGCAGAGTTTATGTGTTGTATAATATGATGGGTTGTATGACCGTAGTTTGTGATGCAGAGGCTGTGATGCAGTGTTGTGATGCAAAGGCTATGATGCAGTGCTAAGATGCAGAAGCTGTGATGCATAGCATATGATGTAGTGTAGTGATACAAAGGCTATGAAGCAACAGTAGTCTATGACTAGTCTCGATAGTGTAAAAGTTGTGATGGTGTGTTAGTAGTATATGTGCCTAAGTGTCTAAATGAGAGTTGTACATTAGAGTTGGTTAGGACTGTGCAAGTCAGTTAGAGTTAGTTAGAGACTAATGGGTCCTTGATAATTGTTTTGGTGTTGTATAAGAAACCAATAAGTTGTATAGTGGGTAATCAAGCAAGTGTATTTTTCAATGCAACCCCCTGAATCAAGACTCAATTTCACCTTCCATTTTCCATGTTTAAAGTAGAGGTTGGGTCAACATGTGGTGCCTCTTCCTTCCTTACCCCCGTGGATTCTGAGGGCATTATCAGAGAAGAACCTATTGCTGTTTTGCAAGAGAGGTCTCGTTAGTTAAGGCATAAAACTGTTACTCAAGTCTTAATTCAGTGGTAAAGGGAAGGTACTGAGAATGCTACTAGGGAGAATTTGTACTAGCTGCAGGAACAATTTCCTCACCTTGTGGGCAACGTGTTTTAATTTTGGGGGGGGGGGGGTATTGTTAGGCATAGTTTGTATGTTGTATAATATGATGGGTTGTATGTCCGTAGTTTGTGATGTAGAGGCTGTGATGCAGAGGCTATGATGCAGTGCTTTGATACAGAGGCTATGATGCAGTTCTGTGATACAAAGACTGTGACACAATGCTGTGATACAGGGTTGTGATGTAGAAGCTGTGATGCAGAAGCTATGATACAGTGCTATGATGTAGAGGCTATGATGCAGCAGTAGTCTATGACTAGTCTAGATAGTGTAAAGGCTATGATAGTAGGTTAGTAGTATACGTGCCTAAGTGTCCACATAAGAGTAGTGCACTAGAGTTGGTTAAGAATGTGCAAGTTAGTTAGAGACTGATGGGTTATTGACAATTGTTCTAGTGTTGTATAAGAGACCAATGAGTTGTATATTAGGTAATCAAGCATGTGTATTTTTCAATGCAACCCCCTGAATCAAGATTCCATTCATCCTTTAATGTTTCGTGTTTAAGGCAGAGGTTGGATCAACATGTGGTGGCTCTTCCTTCCTTGCCCCCTTGTGGATTCTGAGGGCATTGTCAGACCAGAACCTACTGCTGTTTTGCAAGAGAGGTCTCATAAGTTGAGGCATAGGACCATTACTCAAGTCTTAATTCTATGACATGGGGAAGGTATAGAGAATGCTACTTGGGTGAATTTTTACCAGCTACAGTAACAATTTCCCCTCCTTGTGGGCAAGGTGTTTTAATTTGCTGGGGGGGTAATTGTTATGCATAGTTTGCATATTGTATAATATGATGGGTTGTATGGCCGTAGTCTGTGATGCAGAGGCTGTGATGTAGTGTAGTGATACAGTGCTGTGATGTAAAGGCTATGATGCAGTGCTGTGATGTAGAAACTATGATGCAGTGCAATGATGCAAAGGCTATGATGCAGCAGTAGTCTATGACTTGTCTGGATAGTGTAAAGGTTGTTATAGTGTGTTAGTAGTATACATGCCTATGTGTCCGTATGAGAGCTGTACATTAGAGTCGATTAGGACTATGCGAGTCAATTAGTGTTAGTTAGAGACTGATGGGTCATTGACAGTTGTTTTGGTGTTGTATAAAAGACCAATGAGTTGTATAATGGGTAATCAAGCAAGTGTATTTTTCAATGCAACGCCCTGAATTAAGACTCCATTCCACCTTCCATGTTCCATGTTTAAAGTAGAGGTTGGGTCAACTTGTGGTTCCTCTTCCTTCCTTACCCTCGTGGATTCTGAGGACATTATCAGACCAGAACCTGTTACTGTTTTTCAAGAGAGGTCTCGTCAGTTGAGGTATAGGACTGTTACTCAAGTCTTAATTCAGTGGCATGGGGAAGGTACTGAGAATGCTACTTGGGAGAATTTGTACTAGCTACAACATCAATTTCCTCACCTTGGGGGCAAGGTGTTTTAATTTAGAGGAGGGTTTTGCTAGGCATAGTTTGTATGTTGTATAATGTGATGTGTTGTATGGTCGTAGTCTGTGATGCAAATACTGTGATGCAGAGGCTGTGATGCAATGCTATGATGCAAAGGCTGTGATGAAGAGTCTATGATGCAACAGTAGCCTATGACTAGTCTAGATAGTGTAATGGCTATGATAGTGTATTAGTAGTATACGTGCCTAAGTTTCCACATGAGAGTGGTACATTAGAGTTGGTTACAACTATGCAAGT
Source organism: Quercus lobata (assembly GCF_001633185.2). Classification (NCBI taxonomy): domain Eukaryota; kingdom Viridiplantae; phylum Streptophyta; class Magnoliopsida; order Fagales; family Fagaceae; genus Quercus; species Quercus lobata. Next base: position 101,863,606 of record NC_044905.1, on the reverse strand, counting down.
CAGTTAAAGTTAGTTATAGACTGATGGGTCATTGACAGTTGTTTTGGTGTTGTATGAGAGGCCAATGAGTTATATAGTGGGTAATCAAGCAAGTTTATTTTTCAATGCAACCCCTTAAATCAAGACTCCATTCCACCTTCGCTGTTTCATGATTAAAGCAAAGGTTGGATCAACATGTGGTGCCTCTTCCTTCCTTGCCCCCTGTGGATTCTGAGGTCATTATCAGACTAGAATCTGTTGGTGTTTTACAAGAGAGGTCTCATAAGTTGAGGCATAGGACTGTTACTCCAGTCTTAATTCTGTGGCAAGGGGAATGTACAGAGAATGTTACTTGGGTGAATTTGTACCAGCTACAAAAAAAAATTCCCCACTTTGTGGGCAAGGTATTTTAATTTGGGGGAGGGGAGGTATTGTTAGGCGTAGTTTGTATGTTGTATTATATGATGTGGTTTATTGCCGTAGTCTGTGATGCAGATGTTGTGATGCAGAGGCTGTGATGCAATGCAATAATGTAGTATTGTGATTCAAAGGCTATGATGCAACGTTGTGATGCAGAGGCTGTGATGCAGTGCTGTGATGTAGAGGTTGTGATGCAATGCGGTGATACAGAGGCTATGATGCAATGCAGAAGCCATGATGCAGCAGTAGCCTATGACTAGTCTGGATAGTGTAATGGCTATGATAGTGTGTTAGTAGTATATGTGCCTAAGTGTCCATATGAGAGTGGTACATTAGAGTTGATTAGGCCTGTGTAAGTCAGTTAAAGTTAGTTAGAGACTGATGGGTCATTGACAGTTGTTTTGGTGTTGTATTAGAGACCAATGAGTTGTATAGTGGGTAATCAAGCAAGTGTATTTTTCAATGCAACCCCCTGAAACAATACTCCATTCCACCTTCCATGTTTCATGTTTGAAGCAAAGGTTGGATCAACATGTGGTGCATCTTCCTTCCTTGCCCCCTGTGGATTCTGAGGGCATTATCGGACCAGAACCAATTGCTGTTTTGCAAGAGAGGTCTCATAAGTTAAGGCATAGGACTGTTACTCAAGTCTTAATTCTATGGCAAGGGAAGGTACTGAGAATGCTACTTTGGTGAATTCGTACCAATTGCAGCAACAATTTCCTCTCTTTGTGAGTAAGGTTTTTTAATTTACAAGTGGTAGGGGGGGGGGGAGGGCATTGTTAGGCATAGTTTGTATGTTGTATAATATGATGGGTTGTATGGTCGTAGTCTGTGATACAGTTGCTGTGATGCAGAGGCTGTGATGTAGTGCAATGATGCAATGCTGTGATGTAGAGGCTATGATGCAGTACTGTGATGCAGAGGCTATGATGTAGTGATGTGATGCAAAGACTATGATGCAGTGCAATGATGCAGAGGCTATGATGCAACAATAGTCTATGACTAGTCTGGATTGTGTAAAGGCTTTTATAGTGTGTTAGTAGTATACGTGCCTAAGTGTCCATATGAAAGTTGTACATTAGAGTTAGTTAGGACTGTGTGAGTCAGTTAGAGTTAGTTAGAGACTGATGGGTCATTGATAATTGTATTGGGGTTGTATAAGAGACCAATGGGTTGTATAGTGGGTAATCAAGCAAGTGTATTTTTCAATGTAACCCCTTGAATCAGGACTCCATTCCACCTTCCATGTTTCATGTTTAAAGCAGAGGTTGGGTCAACATATGGTGCCTCTTCCTTCCTTCCCCCTGTGGATTCTATCAAACCAGAACCTATCATTGTTTTGCAAAAGAGGTCTCATCAGTTGAGGCATAGGACTGTTACTCAAGTCTTAATTCAGTGGCAAGGGAAGGTACTGAGAATGCTACTTTGGAGAATTTGTACCAGCTGTAGCAATAATTTCCTCACCTTATGGGCTAGGTGTTTTAATTTTGGGGAGGAGGGGGGGTATTGTTAGGCAGAGTTTGTATGTTGTACAATATGATGGGTTGTATAGCAGTAGTTTGTGACGATGAGGCTATTATGCAGAGACTGTTATGCAGTGCTGTGATACAGTTCTGTGATGCAGTGCTGCGATGCAAAGGCTATGATGCAATGCTGTGATGTAGAGGCTATAATGCAGCAGTAGCCTATGACTTTTCTGGATAGTGTAATGGTTGTTATAGTGTGTTAATAGTATACGTGCCTAAATGTCCATATGAGAGTGGTACATTAGAGTTGGTTAGGACTGTGCAAGTCAGTTAAAGTTAGTTAGAGACCGATTGGTCATTGATAGTTGTTTTGGTGTTATATAAGAGACCAAAGAGTTGTATAGTGGGTAATCAAGCAAGTATATTTTTCAATGCAACCCCCTGAATCAAGACTCCATTCCACCTTCCATATTTCATGTTTAAACCAGATGTTGGATCAACATGTGGTGCCTCTTCCTTCCTTACCCCCTGTGGATTCTGTGGGCATTATCTGTCCAAAACTTGTTGCTATTTTGCAAGAGAGTTCAAATCAGTTGGGGCATAGGACTGTTACTTAAGTATTAATTCAGTGGCAAGGGGAAGGTACTGAGAATGCTACTTGGGATAATTTGTCCCAGCTACTGCAACAATTTCCTCACCTTGTGGGCAAGGGGTTTTAATTTTTTTTTTTTTTTTGGGAGGGGGGGTATTGTTAGGCATAGTTTATATGTTGTATAATATGATGGGTTGTATGGCAGTAATTTTTGATGCAGAGGCTTTGATGCAGTGCTGTGATGCAAAGGCTATGATGCAACAGTAGTCTTTGACTAGTCTAGATAGTGTAAAGGCTGTGATAGTGTGTTAGTAGTATACATTCCTAAGTGTACATATGAGAGTGGTACGTTAGAGTTGGTTAGGACTATGCAAGTCAGTTAGAATTAGTTAAAGACTGATGGGTCATTGGCAGTTGTTTTGGTGTTGTATACGAGACCAATGAGTTGTATAGTGGGTAATCAAGGAAGTGTATTTTTCAATGCAACCCCCTAAATCAAAACTCCATTCCACCTTCTGCGTGTCATGTTTAAAGCATAGGTTGGGTCAACATGTGGTGCCCCTTCCTATTTTACCCCCATGGATTCTGAGGGCATTATTAGACCAGAACCTATTGCTATTTTGCAAGAGAGGTCTCGTCAGTTCAAGCATAGGACTATTACTCAATTCTTAATTCAATGGCTAGGGGAAGGTACTGAGAATACTACTTGGGAGAATTTGTACCAGCTGTAGCAACAATTTCCTCACCTTGTGGGCAAGGTGTTTTAATTTTGGGGGAGAGGGGTATTGTTAGGCATAGTTTGTATGTTGTATAATATGATGGGTTGTATGGCCGTAGTCTGTGATGCAATGCTGTGATGCTGAGGCTGTGATGCAGTGCTGTGATATAGAGGCTATGATGTAGTGGCTATGATGCAGTACTGTGATACAAAGGGTTTGATGCCGCAGTAGCCTATGACTAATTTGGATAGTGATGGCTATGATAGTGTGTTAGTAGTATACATGTCTAAATGTCCATATGAGAGTGGTACATTAGAGTTGGTTAGGACTGTGCAAGTCCGTTAGAGTTAGTTAGAGACTGATGGATTATTGACAATTGTTTTGGTGTTGTATAAGAGACCAATGAGTTGTATAATGGGTAATCAAGCAAATGTATTTTTCAATGCAACCCCCTGAAGCTAAACTCCTTTCCACCTTCCATGTTTTAGGTTTAAAGCAAACATTGGGTCAACATGTGGTGCCTCTTCCTTCCTTACCCCCGTGGATTCTGAGGGCATTATCAGACTAGAACCTATTGCTGTTTTGCAAGAGAATTCCCATTAGTTGGGGCATAGGACTGTTACTCAAGTCTCAATTCAGTGGCAAGGGTAAGGTACTGAGAATGCTAATTGGGAGAATTTGTACCAACTGCAGCAACAATCTCCTCACCTTGTGGGCAAGGTGTTTTAATTTGGGGGAAGGGAGCGCGGGTATTGTTAGGCATAATTTGTATTTTGTATAATATGATGGGTTGTATGGCAGTAGTTTGTAATGCAGAGGCTATGATGCAGAGGCTGTGATGCAGTGTTGTGATGCAAAGACTATGATGCAGTGCTGTGATGTAGAGGCTATGATGCAGTAGTAGTTTATTACTAGTTTGGATAGTGTAGAGGTTGTGATAATGTGTTAGTTGTATACGTGCCTAAGTGTCCATATGAGAGTGGTACATTAGAGTTGGTTAGGACTGTGCAAGTCAATTAGAGTTAGTTAGAGACTGATGGGTCATTGATTATTGCTTTGGTGTTGTATAAGAGACCAATGAGTTGTATAGTGGCTAATCAAGCATGTATATTTTTCAATGCAACCTCCTGAATCAAGACTCCATTCCATCTTTTATGTTTCATGTTTAAAGTAGAGGTTGGATCAACATGTGGTGCCTCTTCCCAATGCTGTGATGCAGAGGTATGATGCAATGCTGTGATGCAGAAACTATGATGCAGCAGTAGTCTATGATTAGTCTGGATAGTGTAAGAGCTATGATAGTATGTTAGTAGTACGCGTGCCTAAGTGACCATATGAGAGTGGTACATTAGTGTTGGTTAGGACTATGCAAGTCAGTCAGAGTTAGTTCAAGACTGATGGGTCATTAACAATTATTTTGCTGTTGTATAAGAGACCAATGTGTTGTATAGTGGATAATCAAGCAAGTATATTTTTCAATGCAAGCTTTCCCTTTTCTTTTCTCGATCCTTTCGTTTCTATCAATTCTAGAGGCCTAGCTGACCTCGAATCCAGCCACACAATAAATCCATAAATTCAATCCTAACAACGTTATTGTGGTTTGCTTTATTGAATTTGAATTTACGGTGATTGCCGACCTTGATCATGGTAGGCCCATTATTGTGGTCACATATGACACAAGTATGAGGAGAGCAGGTTCGTTTTAAGAAAGACCAGTATAAGCATGGGACTTGTTTGGTGTAAATAAACCTGAAATGCATGAAAGAGGTAATGGAATGGATGTCACCAAGAAAAAAAAAATATATTTAAACAAAAAGAGAATCATTTTTACCCCCCAAAAAAAATTTCTAAAAATTGAGTCATTTATAAGAAAAAGTATGGAAAATAAATCAGATTTCCTTAAAAAATGTTTTCTTAAAAGTAGTCACTTACAAGTAAACGTTTTGTACAAGCTTTAATCAATTTGTAATTTGGAAAGGAGGAATTCTTCCAGTGAGAGAAAGACCAATTCCCACTATTCACCATTCCCCAATCCCCATCCAAAAGATCTATTACGACCGAAGCTGCCCAGCCAGCTTACTAGATCCCCAGAAATTTATTTATTGAACACCTAGAAAAGATTCAGCAAGGCTGGAAATACCAACTTTTTGTCCCATGAACATATCTTAAACAACAGCAAAAAGATGATCCATCATTATCAAGAAACATCAATATAAAATAATACTCAAGAAAGTGCAGATGACACAAATTGTACCAACCAAATTCCTATCTGACATGAATATATGCCTTCTTTGAAAGTATAAGCGCAATAACGGAAAATTAAGGGAAAAAATGGTTATAGAAATGGTACAAAAAGAGAAACACAGATCATAAATTTCTTCAAACAAAACCATCATATCTAAAATTAGAAAACAAACCAAGAATTAAAATCCTTATTGCAGCTAAACCCTTTACAATCAGTTTTTCTTTACCACAAAATTGATATTCACCAAGTACTCAGTTTCTCACTTGCTTTTAGGGTCCAAGAACTTGTGTAGGAGGGCGCATAGGCCAGCCAAGAAGTGGAGGAGATCCTGGTGGGGTTGCATCTCGACTAGGAGAGAAGAGACTCAATTCCACAAATGTCCCCATTGAAGTCCCATCCCTCTCAAAAGTACGAAAAGAAATCGATCCACGCTTTGTTGAGGCATCAGAATTTCTACTGGGACTAATCCGACCACTTTCTTCTTCAAGATGGCTTTGGTTAGCGATAAGAGAAATGGTATCATTGTGATCATCGTCAACCCTTCTCCTAGCCTCTATGTCCTGTATATTTCCCAGGGCCAAAGAATCTGCAACTGGGTAGTACACAAGCATGCATATACACACCCCCGCACAACCAAAAAGAGCAAGAAAAGCCAACAAAACAAGAACTTGAAACAGAATTGGATCTGGTTTAACCAAAACAGATAGACCAAGTAATAGAACCCTTAATGGTAGGAAACTGGAAACAGAGAATATCAACACGTAAACTCTCTTCTGCAAACCCTTATTGATGACCAATTTCAAAATCCGACTTCCAAGCCAAAACAAGTAGGCGGTTAGGATCATGGCAAAAATCCCTAGAAATATAGTACTCAGTAAGGGGTAAGTGCAAATGGTAATATTATCAACTCTTTCCGTCGCAGCAGTAAAATAAGAAGGCAGTTTCCTTTGGGAACTCTTCTCCCTGTTTAACTGAGGTCCAATTAAAATAACAAAGAGCTGAAGAAGGAACATTGGGAGGCAGTAAAGAATAATGTAACCGGCTGTTTTCCCATTCCAACTTCGGCTTAGAATTCCCAATTCCATCTTCTGCAACGGCGCACGAAGGAGAAACACAAGGGTGAGGAAAAGGCAAGGTTCTGCAAACCCTAAATTTGAGACAATATAGCATTTGCAAACCGTTTCCTGCCATTTCAAGTTAATGGCACGCCTCAACAGACTTAACCGAATTACCTCACCAAAACCCCACCAGATTGCAAACAAGATGAATGTAATTCGGATGATCCAAGGACCACTAAAATAACTGAGTTGATTAAAACCTTGACTACGAATACGAGACCGGAAGTAAAATGAGTAAATGATGCACAGTAAACCAAGTAAAATTAACAGAGCCACTAGACAAATTGTCACCACACCGAATGCATCGGCAGAAAATCTCGTCAGGGGCATTACCCGAAGCACAGATTCCACGCATGCTCTCAGCCAGCATGGATACAAAAAATCCTCTTGTAGCGTATGTGTTTCCTTCCTAGAATTAAAGAGAATAATAGAAACAGCTTCCAAAGTAATACCAGAAGATGCTCATTGACCTCAGATTAACCGTAAATACTAAATGACTCAGTATGATAGTTTGGCAACATCTCAACCACATTCAGGAAGTATCTTGCCCGTGTTCATTTGTAAGAAACAAAACCATAAATGTCAATACTTCAACAGTCTTGTTTGGGCTCTACAGTTGATTATCCAACCAAAATACCTACAATGTAGGAACAGAAAACCATGAGTGATAAAGGAACAAGAAAGGAGAGATAAAAATTTACAGGGTCACCATAGAGAAAAGTTTTACTCTGATCAAGACAAGTAAACATCAACCAATTACTAGAATTATTATATTCAAAGAACAAGGAAACAAGTAATTTCAAGCCGTGTAAAAAAACATAAGAAAATCTTCAATCACAGACCTAATTTTCCTCCACCCATTCAGTCAATTTGTTTTATTAATATTCCACAACTTAAAGCAATTCATAGCAAGCAAACAAAAAGAAGAAGAAAATAATATAAAAATAAACCAATCTGCTCTACAACTGTAGCTTAAAATTTTCATGTAGTCAAAGTGAAAGATGGAAGAAAATAGATTTCACCAGAATAAAGAACTGCAGATTCCTTCAAATTTCAAAAGAACCAATGTCACTTCAGCAAGCATCTCACCTTAAACTAACTTGATTCATGTGAAAATCAATAGAAAGTACTACTTTACCAGATAGCATCCAAATAGTCTGAGCACACACAATCTTATGAATATTATACAGAAAATCACAAAGTCAAATGTAAAATACAGAAACACTTGAATAAACCTTCAAAACTATCATTCAACTGCCTTTAGTTTTTACTCTTTCAACTCCACATTATTGTTTTTAAATTGGCGCATATCATCAACCACATTTTTCCTTTTAACCTTTGTCTACTAAACAAGATAATAGAAATTGTGCTCCCTCCCTCCTAGTGATGCTAATAAAGGAGAGTAACGCACTTTGTCCAACACTAAGTTAGTAACTTTTTTTCCAGAGCCCCACAAAACTTCATACAACTCGGTACACTACAAACATGAGGTTGCAATTCAACTGGTCTGAATAAGTTTCTTGCAGGCCAAAAGAACAATAGGTTTGGATCATGTAGTCAGCCTAACTACCTAAGCGCAAGTTCGTAAGGTTTCTAACACAATTTTTCTTTTTCTTTTTAAAAAATAAAAGATCCCACACATCAATTGGTGAGCATTACCAATAATGTGGCTCAAATAAATAACTTTAATTGTTGTCAACAAAATTTATATGCTTTCCCAGCTTTCCCAATCTTATTCCTTCAATAAAGTCAACATTTTTCATCCCTTTCTAGATTGTATTACTTGTTACCTTATCACTCCCAAATTTATCATCACAATCATGCAATAACTTTTTTCCTACTATGGGTGAGCAACAATTATAGTAATCATTTTTTATCAAAAAAATACCAATTCAAATCCAATACTCAAAAGTACTCTTATTAACCATCCCCACCAAAAATACACAAACTTTTATAATCCAATCAAAAGTAAGGACTGTATAAACAAATTTTTAGTGTCATTTAACTAGTTTTCGAACATTAAGATAACAATACCCTTTTCAACAAGAATCAATATGTAAACCACTAAACATGTGCACTTAGTGGGCTTAGTACAATCCACAAAAATTGCAAGCTTTTTAAAAGAACTTTCAACCCACAAACTACATCTACCAAAGAAACTCAAAACTACACATACTTCTAAGATTTAGTATCACCCTCACTTCCATGCATTAATTACACAACTTACCACTCCTTTGAAACCCAACACTAATTTTAGTCACAATTACTACTACTCTTGTTCAAACACTATCAACCTAAACCACAATATTTATTTATTTATTTTTTTTTTACTTCTTAAACTCATCATTATCATCAAGTTCATACCTTCTTCAACACAACCTAACAAAAACAAATTTCCAAAAAAAAAAAATCCATTTTTTTTATTTCACAACTACCAAAAAAAAAAACTCAAATATTTTTCAATTGCTCCACCAAAAAAGAACAAAAAGAACCAAAACCTTCAAATCTAAGCCTTTCATGCACTGAACAAAAATACCAAAAAAAAAAAAAACTTTCAATTACATGCTACAATACCAGCGTTTTGACAGAGATATATAAACAAAAAAAAAATATATATATATATATATATATAATATGGAATTACATCGAGTGAGATATGTGAATATGAAGTGAAAGGAGCGAAAGACAGTACCGAAAGGAGCAAAAGTAGGATCAATGGAGAGCTGAGGAAGCGTGGAATCTTGATCTGGTGAAGTGGAGCGCTGAATCGGAGAGTCGCAGAAGGAGATCAGCGAAACCCTAATTTGCTCTGTGCAAGAGAGAGAGAGAGAGACAGAGAGACAGAGCGAGAGACACACAGACAGAGAGAGAGAGAGGGATGAACGTAGTTAGGGGGAATAGAGAGAGAGAGAGAGAGAAGAGAGAGAGAGGTGAGTGGGACTTTGTTGGTGACAGGCTGTCTCCAGCTGTGAACTTGCCCGAGCCTGTTGCTTCGGAACTGAAGCCTCAAGGTGTTCGTTTGCCTCGGATCCTACGTGGCTCTTCTCCTGGCGGCGTTTACCGCTATTTCTTTTAAAAAAATCAAAAACAAAAACAAAAAAAACATAATCATAATATTAAAAGTAACTACTTTTCATTACTAAATACTCTAATAAACCATTTTCATTTTTTATAAAAATTTATAAATAAATAAATAAATAAAACACACACACACTTTCATTTTATTTTTTACAATTTCAATTTTTCTAACTTTAAAAAATAAAAATTAAACAACTATTTGAATTGATGAGATTGTATTTACTTTGGCGAAATTATGTTGTGTATTACAGCTATTACATTTTTCTCTTGAATAACTAGTGTGTATCTGGATCTTGATTATAAGACAGTTTTATTGCTTATTTTTCATACTATTTGTGGTTTCATCTAAGTCATTTACTTATTTTATTTAGATTTTTACCTTTTTATTTATAGTACTTTTAGTAAAAAAAAAATTCAGTAAAAAAGCTAGATAAGCTATTCTAAAACATAGATGCAAGATGCGCTGTTTATAGAATGTGCAAAAACATTTCCCCTAATCCTGACATATGTAATTTGAGTTGTTGACAATGTGATGAAATCTAAATTCTTCATTTATTCATGAATGGTCGAGATTTAAAGAACTTTATTATGAAGTTGTCTTATGAATTGTAGCAAACCTTAATTTATGTTTGCTCTATTAGGTTGAATTAGAATTCTTTATAAACTATTCATTTTTTTAGACTGATAAATACAATAAGATTTGAATTTAGGGCTTCCGTTCCATGAGAAATATTTTTTTCTTTTTCACCCTCAAGCCAATATATTGATATTTTGATTAAGCAAGATTCAAACTTAAATCCCTTATTTGACTATTAGAAATTTAATTAATTGAACTAATTAGAACTCACTATAAAGCATTCATGGTTAAACAAGTGGTTTAGATTTTATCTTATCAATAATAATTTTAAGTAAACATTATTATTAATTAAATGTAAAACAATTTTAACTAATATTCATATTTATTTAAATGTTCATAATAAAAAAAATGAATTAAATAAATGAGACTTTAGAAACTTTAAAATGGAGTAGAAAGTTTTTTATGGTTCATGGTTAAATAAGTAGTTCAAATTGCCTTTTCATAAAATAAAAAAATAAAAAAATGGTTCAAATTGTGTCACTTTATTTAAGTAGTCTAAATATAATATATACAAAACATTATTAATTAGTATTTATTAAAACATTGATAATGTGGTTAAATCTACATTACTCAATTAGATACGAATGGTTGGGACAGTGGGATTTAAGAGCTTTTATAATGAAGCTGCTCGATCTAACAAGTTTTGGAAGATCTTTCATTCAAAAAAATAAAAGGTATATAGAAGATCTTAATTTGGTGTGTTCTAGTTGTTGGTACAAGTGCAACTTTCATCAACTATCTCAGTCAAAAAATAGGACCCAAAAAGAATGACACATTCGCAAAGTTGTCTGTTCTAAGTTCTAACTACCACAGTTCCAACTATATGTGATTCTTCTTTTTAACATTAGATCTTGGACATGCATGGTTTTACTTATATGATTTTTTTTTTTCTTTTTGGAGAAACATATGGGATCCTTAGTCATAAACTTAAATTACTAATATAAGAGTTAAAATGATTTTATTTGACGTGGTAGTAGTCAGCAATAAGAATTGAGAAATGAAAAAATGGGTAGTAGAATTTTGATAAAATTGCAAAATACTAAAATGTTAAACTGTGAGGAGGTGTATTATAATGGGGGTTTGATTAATTAACTAGTGCAGATTTGCAATAAAGGTGGTTAAAAAGTTATGAGTTTATTAGGTAGAGGGGCACCTTCACAAGTCACAATGGTGTGAGTTGTCTTAAAACATAAATAAAAGATAAGGAATTTGAAAAAAAAAATCACATAATAATATAAGATGGGAAAACATAAGATGTTATAGCCAGTCAATAAATATATGTTGGTTCTCAAAAAATATATATATATATATATATGTTTATTAATTCAAATATCAAAAAAGTTAACATACTTTTGGTTACATTCACATGTCAATATTGATTCTAGAAATGTATTATGTTAAGATATAATACGAACAAAAAAAAAAATCCTAAGTCAACTCGTTCCATTCATCAAAACCAATCCATCACCCATCTAATATCCAAAAAATTAAAATAAAATAAAAAGTCTTAATCAAAGAGCTCTTTGCTACATGAGATTCTTAATTAATTTCCAATAGCTGTAAAGGGTGTTATATATTTTTAAAGTGGTTAGGGCTATAAATAAACCAAGCCATTCATAAACAGTTCAGGCTTGGTTCGATAAAAAGCTCGTTCATGTTTGTTTGTTTATAAACAAGTTAAACTTAAGTTTTAGTTTTAGGCTTGTTTAATAAACAAGCCAAGCCTGAGTAGAAAATATTGTTCATGAACAAGCTCGTGAACACTAAGGCTCGATACAAAAGTAACAAAACAAGTTGGGCCTAGGCTTATTTATGAGTTTGGTAATAAAATTGATATGAGCTCGACATATAAACTCATATCCTTCTAAAACTTTAATTAATTACAAGTTGATATAGGCTAGATAATAAACTTGATATAGATTTGATAATATACTTGTGTTAGATCTCAAGCTCAAAAACATGATATTAAGCTTGATATAGAGCTCGAGTTTGGCTTGATTAATGAACCAAGTCAAGCCAAGCCAAGCCAAGCTCAAGCTTTTATACTTTATGACAAGCTCAAGCTTAAACATTATTTGTAGGCTCGTATCAAGCTCAAGCCAAGCTTGAACATTCCACTTTTGCTATCGAGCCGAGCTTGAACATTCACTACTCGACAAAACTTGGCTCGTTTACAGCCCTAAAAGTGGTTATTCATAAATTGAACAATTAACAATTAATGAACAAGTCAATCTTGGAGAAAATCTTATTCATATTCATTTATTTTTAAAATGTGTTAAACCCAAACTTATGTTTAGGTTCAATTATCAAATGAATTAAGCTCAAATATAATAATGTAATCATCATTAAATTCACAAGTATAAAATAAGATTTAAGTATATATAATATTATGTGTTAAAATGTATATATGTATAGAAATATATTTATATAGATTTGATATTAGATTGTTTAAGTTTATAAATAAGTTTATAAAATATCAAATGATTATGTAATTTATTGTGATTATAATTAAAAATTAATTTTGTAAATTTTTAACAATATAAGGGTGATGAATCTAATTTTTATAAGATTATAAAACAAAAATCATTCTATATAATTATTTCAATAGTATAATTTCAAAATTAATCTAGTTATTAACTATTGCTGCATATATTTTTAAATAGGTAAATAAATTTAGTCGTGATGTTTGCTATTGGTAAGAAAATGAAAAAAAAAAAAAAATATATATATATATATATATAATTAGGCTTCGTAATAAAGTCAATCTCAACTTATAATCGAAACAAAATAAAATGAACAAATCCTAAACTTTTAATACTTGATTTGTTTACAACCATAATCTTCTAAATGTTCTTCTCCCACTAATTTTACATTGAAATTAAAGAACTTAATTGAAAACAAGGAAAAATAATGAATCTTCTAGAGCATGTGCATTTAATCAAATACTTTATTCTTATTGATTACATAGGATTTACCCTAACCAAAATTATGAGCATTATCAAATGGATATCCATTCAACAACTGTACCTTGTTAATGGAATCATCTATAATTAATAATGAAATTGAACTTGCCTTTACATGAAAAGCAATTAAATCATTCATACAAAGCATGTAGAGAATTGTTTGAGATTATAATCATGCAACCCATATATGCTTTTGTTGAACACATTGATTAGGTGGATAATAGAGTTCTTACTTCTTACAACTTTTATTTTTATTTTTATTTTTTGTCAATTTTGAAATTGGCTTCAATCATTTTAGGCTTGAAGCAAGGTAAAATGATACTTCCCTTTAACTTCAATTAAATGTACATGAAAAGCAGGATTCAGCTCATATATTTGTTGCACAAAATGTGAATTTAATGGGTAAAAATACTAGTAACTGGATTAGGTATGGCATGATGAAATAAAAGACTAAATTGAAATGTTCTCAAAGCCAGCAAAATGACCATTATATCAAAGCCAATCTTTCAAATATGGTACAATAATAATCAACAACTTTCGGCAAAGTTAATAAAATTGGAAGTCCTTTCTTCTTGAAAAAATAATGATGAATAGACAGCTTATCCTATCAAAGCTCTAAGGTGATGGGTCTCGGTAATGGGGGGAAAAGTCTAATTGTTCCTTGGTTAATACTATATACTATATTTGGAATTTAAAATCAAAGAACCTCATGAATAATTATTACTATAAATTAGTTGACACAAATATTAACAGTTCACATATCTGTGTCTTGAGAGTTTTACTTTAGTAAAGGTGTATGTGTGTGTTATGAAATTGGAATAACATTTTAAAGCATTTTCATAAATGTCATTAAGAGAAAAATACTTGTGTTGTTCATATTGTACACCTACAAGAAGCATTTTATTTTATTGTTTTTCTTTAAAAGAACAAGGACTTTAAAAGGATATTTAGTTTAAGGTAAATTGTCACTAATGCATTGAGGAATAATAGGAATTTTTTTTTAAGAAATTGTGATTTCCTCTTTGAAGGAATACATGGGTTGTTGGTAATCAGTTTCAACATTTAGTTTTGCTCTGTTTTTTGTGCATAAGGAGCTTATAGTAAGGATGACAATCGAACGTATATGAGATAAAATTCTTTTCTCCACTCTTCGAATACTTCCATAACAAAGAAAATTCTCTCCAAAATAATTCTATAACACAATGAACCAGTAAAGAATGAGTACAACTAAGAGAAGTATTTTAGAAGGATAGATAATTTAAGATAAAACGTCACCATAATGCATCTAGGACTAAAGGTAAAGTTTTTGGTGAAATTTGTTCCTCACCTCACAAAATGGGTTCATAGATAAAATTGGTAGGTGATGGGTTCCAAAATCTAGTAATATTTTTTTTTTTAGGCCTAGAAAACTTTGAGATGGCCCACTTGTTCATTAGAGTTAGGCTCAAAGCCTCCAAGTTTTTAGCAAAAATGGGCCAACATTGATTACTAGGCCCATATCAAATACAGACTAAAAGAAGAAGACAGACTAATCTCAAGTCCTGTCCAAAAAGACATGACCAATCCAGACCGAAAGAAGAAAACAGAGGGACCAGCATCAGAAGTCAGAACAATCCTGTTTGCTCCACATTTGCCACGTGGCATATTGTCCCCTCATTCTCTCTCCTCTTTATGCTTTCTGTTGAAGCAAGCAGGCAGAGATCCCTCTCTCTCTCTCTCTCTCTCTCAAGCCGTGTATCTTTCTCTGCAAAACAGAGCTCCTCTGTTTTTTACTCTGTCTCATAAGTTCATTCTGAGTTAAGACTAGGCTCTGTTCCAACGCATATATCCGTTGGATTTTCGACTTTCTAGGATCACCCAGATCCGAAATTCTCTCGCTCTTGTTTTTCCCTTCTCTCTATCTCTTTGTTTTTTTCTCTCTAGAATCTCTATCTTTTTTGTCTGTGATAACTTACATTCCGTATCCAAAAAGGCAAGAAATCAAAGCATTATTCGAAAAAATCTGAAATCCATTGTGTTTAGCACATTTTCTGGTTAGTCTGTCTTGCTTGGCTTTACTTGGCCTTAAACGAGTTGATAGCACCAAATGCATGTTACATTTGGTTATTCAAAGTTCTGTATTTTCCTTCTGTGAATGTTTTTGGATTCACAGGTCTCACTGTGGCTCCCCCTGTTTGGGGGGCTTTTTGTGATTTGGGTTCTTGTGGATTTTTGAATTCGGCTTTTGGGTATTCTTAATTTACGTCAAAGATATTAACTTTATCGATTATTTCCCTCATTGGGTTGTATTTGATTTAGTTTTCTTGATTTGGAGATCTGGGTTGTTGTACATTTTCAGCATAGGCTGTTTGGCTCTCTCTCATTACCATTGATGTTGGTTTTGTTTGATTTGAGGATCTAGGCTATTTCTATTTAGCGTTGGTTATAGGAATATTGAGTTGCACCCCTATCGATATTGGGCTAGTTAGGAGAGAAATATATCAATTGGAGAAGTGTGTAGTGAAATAGTATATATTGGAGCATTCTGTGTAAATAGAGGGAAGTTGGTTGGATTTGAGGCTCAGTACCACTAGAATTGCGTCAAGAAAAGTTACATTTGTTGTTGGGAATTACTATATTCGAGGACTAGGATAGCTTTCTGATTAGGAACATTAGGGGACTGTGAAGTGGAAAAATGGGGTGCATTTGCTCAAAAGGGTTTTTTCCTCATGAATATATAGCTGAGAATCATGTGAGAGAGAAAATATTGAAAACAAAAAAAGCTACAAAGCGGTTAGGACCGACCATGAGTAGAGACGAAGCTGTGGTGGAGGTTGATAGTATTGGAAGTGATTTCACTACACGGTTGATAACCAATCCGTCCGGAGAAATTCCGGGTTCTACTCCCGTTTTGTGGAATGAAGGGGAGAAGAAGGTGGTGGTTAAGGAGAAACTGGGGAGACAACAACTTCAAAGGCGGTTGACAATGGATTTTGGGGTGAGTGGAGCACAATTACAGCCTAGGTTATCTAGGATAGGTAGTTTGCCCCATGGGGAAAGAGGAGCACAAGTTATTGCTGGATGGCCTTCCTGGTTGACTGCAGTTGCAGGAGAAGCTATTAACGGGTGGGTGCCTCGAAAGGCCGACTCATTTGAGAAGTTGGACAAGGTCAGCTAACTATTTCTACATCTGTATATATGAAATTATGATAGCTCAATTACTGTATTGTTTCTTTTGTTGACTCCCATGCAAGTGGTAGTGAAGTGTATGAAACTCATATATCATTGTCAAGCCTGATTTTTATCACTCAATTTCATGTACTTGTATACTTACGGTTCTAATCTATTACTTCATCTTCATTATAGATTGTGTACAAAGAGAGAGCCTTCTATGAGGTTTTCTATTATATAAGAAACTTTGAAATTTATTGCTCTTAAGTGTATGTCAATATTGCTTTGCTTTTATATTATACAATTTGTCAGTATCTAAGGTATCACAATTGACAAACTGAAGAACAACTTTCCCGCTTCATAGGGTTTGATTTTTCATTTTGGTTTAATTAAAATGTCAGATATAATATACTTATAAAAAAAAAATGTCAGATATAATATGGTGGAGTTCTAACTCTGTGATGAGAATATAGTCAATGATTTGTTTGAACAAGAAGCTGTTAGGTTTCTCATGGAAGCAAGTTTTAGGGTGCAAGTCAAGTTGATTAAGTTCAAAACAAAGTGGGTAAGTGTGTGTACATGCGTGTAAATGAACTGTTTGTGTATATAGTTTAAATTGGTACAGTGATTTAAAGGCATTTACATTTCGATATGTCAGTAAAGGAAGCCCATTTGGGCCGTTTTATAAAGGGAAGGATGCACTGTGTTAGTTATGTGGAACCTAGATTACAAGAGGAAAATTTTCAGATTGTCAGGTAGCACTTAATACCACGTTCTATTACTTGGAGATTTAAACTGGATAATAAGGTGTTCACTTGTTTGCAAACTTGGTTAGAAGCCTTTACGATCTACTTAGGTGACTTGATTAGAAGTTTAGCTAATAATTTATCTAGGGAATTGTAACTTATATTTGGAATTGGTACCACTGTCAAGTACTTTTTTATTATTTATCTCATCGAGTAGAAAAGTTAATTTTGCATCTCTTTAAATTAGAATCAGGTACGTCTGTCTAATTGTGTAGAAAATTACACAAGTGAATCATGGATTGCAGTGCTAATCTGGTATAGTTAGGTGCTAGATTAAACTCATGTCCCTCGTCAAACAGTTGCCTTCACCAAAAAGGGGGGTTATTTTGATAAAGAAGATACGATATCCAACTAGTTTAATACAATGTTTGAATTTTCTGCCTCTTGATGTCTATTATGTTTGCTAATCTCCTTGCATGCTATTTTGGGCAAACACCCCATGTTTATGGCTTATTTTCTTTTCTTTATAATGATGTGTCTCGTCAATAATGCAGATTGGACAAGGAACTTACAGCAGTGTGTACAGGGCTCGTGATCTTGAAACAAACAGATTAGTTGCATTGAAAAAGGTGCGATTTGCTAATATGGATCCGGAAAGTGTACGTTTTATGGCAAGAGAAATTATTATATTGCGTAGGCTTGATCACCCAAATGTGATGAAGCTTGAAGGTCTGATTACTTCGAGGGTGTCTGGAAGCTTATACCTTATATTTGAATATATGGAGCATGATCTTGCAGGACTTGCAGCAACAACTGAGATCAAATTCACTGAAGCACAGGTACCTTGTTTGTTATGCTAATCAAATGGATATGGACCATGAAAGCTTGATGATAATAATGTAATATTTGTCAGAGTCAAGCATACTGTGATGCATTTTTTTGTTCCTTTTTTTTGATTTTTCGGTCTTTGATAAGCCAGTTGAGTATTCACATGAACAATTCCATAATCTTGAGAATATTTTTCATTTGTTTTGAAAATATCATGTTTGTTTAATATTGCCTCAAATTTTTATGTGGACTTAGTTACCAAGAGCCTTGTAGCTCAACTAGCACTTCTTGGTGTTACCAATAGAGATGTACAGGGTTCAAATCCCCCTCCCCCAACTATTAAATGAAAAAAATGTTATGTAGACATAGTTATCTATTTGGCTTTTCTTGTTGTGGAAGGTAAGTTGACTTAGTTATCTACTTAACACATGGAAGTATGGGTGTACCTTTTGCCAATCTGGAAAAGGATTTGAAGTTTCTCCAAGCTATCTTCCGATTCTTCCGAATGAACCTGATTGATATTTGACTTTTTCTGCTAATAGTATCATGTGCCAATTCTATTAAACTAGTTCCAAAAAATGGTTCTATGCATTAATTTGTCTTGTGTCTGGTGCATTCCTACTTGCTTAAAACCAGATTTAATAAACTATTGAATGAAGATATTAGTGAAAATAAACAAAGCCCTTGTTACTCCATTTGTCTCTTTTGTTTGTCCAGTTTAGAAATTTTTAAGGAACATCATCTAATGCTTTGTTTCTCAAAGAAAAATATATAAGTTTTCAATGTTGCCCATATAAACTTTCAAGAATTTAAACCCGAGTAAAACAAAGGGTAAGGGTATATTGAAAGTCAGTAAATAAATGATCATTGACTTTTAAAATTGGTCAAGTATTTTGATTACCTTATGTTATAAAGAAAAAATGGAGTTCGTATTTAGTGACAACAAAAAATGGAATACTAGACAAATAAAATGGCATGAAGGGAGTACTTTTTTGTTTTTGGGTGTGTGTATGTGGAAATATCCTTTTTTTAATGACAACCTGGCTGTACATGCCTCTGTGAGTTCTTTTCATGTGTTGACTGTCACAATAATACATTCTCATTTTGGCAATTATTTATTTCTTTTTCCCTATTTTTCACAACTGAAGCAAGACTTGTTTTTATTTCTGTGGTTTGTATATTCTTATATTGAAATTTACACTTCGGGCCTGCAGATCAAATGCTTTATGCAACAACTACTTTGTGGACTTGACCATTGTCATAGTCATGGTATTTTGCATCGTGATATCAAGGGATCAAATCTTCTGATTGACCAAAATGGAAATCTAAAGATCGGTGATTTTGGATTAGCAACATTTTTTAATCAGAAGCAGCCTCTAACAAGTCGGGTGGTAACTTTATGGTACCGACCGCCTGAGCTTTTGCTTGGCGCTACAAACTATGGAGTTTCTGTGGATTTGTGGAGTACTGGTTGCATTCTTGCAGAATTATTTGCTGGGAAGCCTATCATGCCAGGGAGAACAGAGGTACTTTTTTTTATCTTTCTTTTGGATATTGAGAAATATGCAAGTGCTTTACACTGAAATAGATGTACTGAATCTCTTCCATATCAAGAGAAGCAACCTTAGGAGGTTTGCTTTACTTTAAGGTGGTACGATTTTGGTGTTTAAATGTGCCAGGAAACGTGGAAAGGGGCTTTTAGATGATGCACGCCAGGAGAGTATTAGGAAATGGTATCCACATAGCATTCAACCACCTCATGGAGGGCTTTTAGATGATGCACGCCAGGAAAGTGTTAGGAAATGGTATCCACGTAGCATTCAAGCACAAGCCAATGGAGGGTTTACTTTGTGTTGATGTTCAAACTGATGGAAAGATCAATTGTTTTCTTTGAAATTCATCCCATTCATTTCCTTTAAGATAAAAGTGATTAATTACCCATATTAATCAACATTTGGTTGTTTCTATTATGAATGTGTAATAGATCCTCATCTGTACTGCTTAGGGTCACCGTCTAGTTTCAGGGACATGCAAGTACCTATTAATGGTGGTAAAATAATATTCACCCATGCATTTTTCATGACACACTCATTTAGTTTCACATCGAATAAAAGAATCTGAGCTTACCATGCAAGGCTTCTTTCATTAGATCATCTAAGTTCCATGGTTTTATGCAATATATTGTGTATTACATGCAATTATCAGCTGGTGGGTCTCAATGTTTTATGTCATGCCTAACAGGACATCAATATCTAACTTAACAGAAGGGGGAAAAAGAAACCCTTGGCATGGATATCTACCAACCTTCATCTATGGAACTGTTTGTTTCTCTTATTTGTTTTGGCGTCATGATGATATTACTTATCGTTCATAGGTTGAGCAACTACATAAGATCTTCAAACTCTGTGGTTCACCTTCTGAAGAGTACTGGAAGAAATCAAAACTGCCACATGCGACCATCTTCAAGCCTCAACATCCTTACAAGCGTATTGTTGCTGAGACATTCAAGGACTTCCCTACGTCAGCATTGGCCCTCTTGGAGGTCCTTCTTGCAATAGAACCCGAGGGCCGTGGAACAGCATCTTCTGCACTGCAGAGTGAGGTATATATGATTTTTCTGGTGCTCTCAAAATCAGGTTGTGTATTTTCATTAGGTAAAGCTTTTCCTGTTGTGAGCCTTCTTGTGAGTTAATACTCTCTATGCTTTCTCCAAGAATGACTTCACTGGAACCCTTTCACACGTTGACTTGAATGGCAGTTTAACTTATCACCATTCAGATCCTTTTTAGTTCAAAGTATCCTTGATATTTTGTTTGAGAATTTATGGTATGCTTTCTGACCATAATTATGCTCTATTTGGGATTGTCCTGCATTCTTTCCAGCCATAATTGGAATGCTTAGCAGAAGTTAATTATGACAAAGGTGATTGTTGCAACATTCATCATGTGCTCCCATCCAGGAGTTCATTTGTTGCAAGTTCATGGGATCCTGATCTTACTTTTTAATTGTTCCTTTATTATCCTTACTGGTTGCTCATTTTAATTTTTTATTTTTCATTTAGTATGAATACTGGAAGTTTGGAATTTTGTGATAACCTTATTTATGATTCCATTCTGCTGATTCTGGCAGTTAAATAATCTTGAGTTTTCTTTTACAGTTCTTCACAACAAGGCCTCTTCCCTGTGATCCTTCAACTTTGCCCAAGTATGCACCAAGTAAGGAGTTTGATGTCAGGCTTCGAGACGAGGAAGCTAGAAGGTTGGTCACTTCTTGATAGTATATTATCTAATTCAATTTAAACCCTTTTTTTTCTTAAGATCTGGTGCAGCGTTTCTATAGGACTGTAAGACAAATGCAGTGATGGCCACCCTTATTTTGCTTCTCATATTAATTTGGGTAAATTGAAATCTTCTGTAGAAAGTAGTGTTAATAAGGTTAGATTTAAAAAAAAAATGATTCCTCAGTGCATTAATTAAGCCCATCATAAAATTAGCCATAAAAGGTTGTCTTTTTTGTTTGAATAATTAATCTTGAAGATTTATTTTTTGCTTGCTTACACTTACACTACCCTTTTGCCCATTTGACAACCAGGCGAAAAGCAGATGGTGGTGTAGGGCGTGAACATGAATCAACTAGAAGTGGTTTAAGAGAATCCAAAGCCATGCCTGCACCAGATGCCAATGCTGAGTTACAGGCATCCATACAGGTATTCTTGTAAATTCTATATGTATTATACATTACATTTATATATATATACATGACTTCTATGGCTCTATGTGTATATACATTTGTATAAAAATTATGAAAGTCATATAAATTAAATTTTAATGATTCTGTTATTGCATAATACAGAAGAGACTAGTGCTGCCTAACCCTAAAAGTGCCAGCGAGAAGTATAATACAGAAGAGGATGGTGGCTCTGGCTTTCCTATTGAACCTCCCAAAAGAACAGCACTAAATGTCTCCCATTCTGGCCAGTCAATGCACCCAGCTGCGTTCAGATCTTCACACAATATGAATGAGAATGACCAGGAGGCTACTACAGTTCCCGGCCAAGCTCTTGGTTGTTCAAATGGTGCAGAATTGAGAAGTCAGAGATCTTGTACACGTGGTGAAGAAGCAAGTCAAGGTGATTCACTGTTAAATAGAGGTGGAGAAACTACTGTGGATTCACACTGGCCGGATGAAGATTTTAATGTTAGCTATAAACATCTGGATGATAGTGAGGTCTCTGAAAAGAGTCAGTGGTCCCACCATTTGCTGGATAGGCCAACAAAGTCTTTGTATAAGAAAGATCAACGCTCATCTGGAAAGCTGTCCGGAATGGTAGAATCAATTTATCTTCTACTCTTACTAGATTTCTTTTATTCTTTCACTTATGAAAATAAAAAGTTATCTTCTAGTTTATCATTTGACCGAAATTCAAAGAAAAATGCCTCAGCAAACCACCTAATGGCATTTTTCCATGAGTTTGCACATGGATGTCTACCTAGTCTAGATACACAATCAATTTTAAGTGAAAATAAATGATGAATTAAAGTAGACAAGCATGTTAGGCAAAGTAAAGACAAGAATGGAACTTATCATGTTTCTTTGTGGTTTGTCTTGATACAATGACCTTTAATTTATGGTTTTCAAATTGAAACCCAAAACCTTGGGATTCAAACATTTCTTTGTTGGCAAAGCAAGAAAGTTTAATTGTAAATTTTTATTTATCTTAAATCTGTAGCTATATGGCTTGAAAACAGTTGCCTTTGCAGATTACATGGTGGTTACCCATCATATCATTCAATATGACACTGGAGTTTTCCCCTAATCCCTTTTTGTTTGTGATGTCAGGGTTATAATGCCAAAAAGAATAGGATCCAATACTCTGGACCATTGATGCCTCTAGGAGGAAACCTTGATGAGATGCTCAAGGAGCATGAGAGACAAATCCAACATGCTGTCCGCAAGGCTCGTTTGGACAAGACAAAGAGCAAGAAAACCTCTAGTGAAAATGGACAAACTGAATCACTACTTTATGCTGGAAGCAATGGCAAGTGACTGTTGAAATTTATGCTGCCTTGATTTGGATGCAGAAGCTCCCACAGAGTTGCATAATTCTCATTTAGGAAGAAGTATTCCTTTTGGGAATTTGACAAGTCTCAATACGTGGAGATAAATCAGCATTCGTGGAGCTTCTTTGGTTTCATCGCTATCAAAGGTACGGTATAAAGTTCTAACTACCAAAGTTCTTTATATGATTCAAAAGGTGGATAACACTGAAGTGAATGGAATCCATGACCATTGACTGATAATATGTTTGGTATGAAGGCTTCTGAGATTGACACACCTGCTAATTATTTCATTACAAGACCGTGAGAAGGTCTTTTTGGCGTTCAATTGCTGGAGATATGCTTTGTACAGCTGAATTACTTTAACCTCATTCTATGTAAAGGCCAAGTTTTTGTCTCGGATTTGATGATTTTTATCAGCACTGGCCACCATTCATTCAAAATTACTGTAGGATAGAATTTCTTGCTCCAAATCCATCAAATATTATCTCTTCTTCTTCTTCTTCTTCTTCTTCTTCTTTTTTTTTTTTTTTTTTTTAAAGTTTCTTTCTGGCTTGCTAGACAGTTACAACTTACAACAATACTATGGGATAGATTGTCGAAGAAAATAACAGGAGAGGTCAATATTTATAGCATCAATATTAACTTGTATCTGATTAGGTGTCTTAGATGTTTCCTCATAGTTATGCAGTCATCAATCTGTGGTGTATTAAACCACTTACCTCTCCTTATACAATAAATAAAAACTGGATTTCTGGAGCACCAGGCCTTCTGGTTGGGTTATGTGCAATTTGAAGCAAATTTTGCTCAGGGTATATGTGATGTGATATCACTAATTTTCTCCTGTGCATTTATTTTCGAATTGGAGTTGTTGTGGGGTAAAAATCATGGAAATAAAATCTCAGGGAACTTTTCTCTTTGAACAATAACCGTTAATCTGATATAAATCAATGACCAGAACTTGACTTGCCTAAATAGATCTTGCATCATGATGCAAATCTACAATTTCAGTTTCAGAGGGTAATTGGGGGACTGAGGCTTGAGTTGACTTGGGGAAGCAGTACATCAGACTTTTGACAAAACCGCAAGTTGCTTTGCCATGGCTCTAAAGAAGAACGTGAACAAATAAAACTCACAATGAAGTGTTGGATAGTCAGAAGAAAGTTCCAAGAAATAATCTTTCTTCCTGGCTTTCATTCTAGGGGTGAAAATGCTTGACGTAGCTTTGGTAAGAATCGTATTGGGACTGGTCTCAACATGCCTGCTCACCTGAGGTCAAAGTTAAATTGGTTCCCTAATTGTTTAGAATCTCTCTCTCTCTCTCTCTCGTAGTATAGCTGTCCAAAAGGGATTTGAAGACTACTTCCATTTAAATTAATTCTAGGCTTGTTACCTTATTCATATCAGGCTTGCTTCAATATGACCAAACACATTTTTGCATATAAGTTTAACGTCACACCAAAATATTCTAAGAGGTCTACCAACTCCAACTTCAAGATGGAAGCCACAAAACAAAAGGAAACTGCACAATTGATTAGCCAACGAATAAAAGTAAAATAAGAAACAGAAATATAAAATAAAATAAAAATCAGGAACTCCACCTAACTTGCTGATCCACCAACTAAAATTTTGCTTCATCCAAAATCTTAGCAGCTCTCTTGTCTTCTTCAAGCAGCCAGTGTTTCTTTCCTTCATCCCTAAGCATCATAGGATAATTGCACTACATTCACCTCTCTTCCCCTCAACTCAATCCATATCTTCTTCCAACTCAAAACCAAAATATAATTTGCATTCATCCCCAACACCCAAAGCTCCATATTCCCTATCTTTACCCCCCAATTTTCCTAACCAAATCCAGCAAAACCCAGCTCTTGAATTCATTATAGTGTGTTTCTGTAATTCTCTCACCCATAAAATACTTAAAAACAGACCAGAAAATAATGAGGCCTAAATCCCACCCAATCCTCAACCTTAAGTTCCTCATTCTTGGCGTCTTTACGGCGTTCTTCCTCCTCTTTGTGCTAAGATCAAATTTTTCAACTTCCGTGCAAAGTGAGTCTCCCATTTCACCAACTTTCATACCCAAAGATTCGGTTATTACCAAAGATGCAAAAGCAGCAAACTGCTCAACTTGCACCAAGATCCCACCCAGCCTAGCTCAAGCACTCATCCACTACTCAACTTCAACCATCACCCCACAACAAACACCGAAAGAAATATCAGTGTCAGCTAGAGTCTTAGAAAAGAAGTCACCATGCAACTTCTTGGTTTTTGGCTTAGGCCATGACAGCCTAATGTGGAGTGCACTCAACTATGGTGGCCGGACTATTTTCCTTGAAGAAGATGAGGCATGGATACAGCAAATCAGACACCGGTTTCCCATGCTCGAGTCCTATCATGTCACTTATGATAGCAAGGTGAATCAGGCCAATAACCTCATGGAAGTTGGCAGGGGACCTGAGTGCACAGCACTTAGTGATCCTAGATACTCAATGTGTCAACTTGCCTTGAAAGGTTTGCCTAGTGAAGTTTATGAAACAAAATGGGATTTGATTATGGTTGATGCACCAACAGGTTATTATGAGGAGGCACCAGGAAGGATGAGTGCTATATATACAGCTGGGATGATGGCAAGGAACAGGGAAGATGGAGAAACTGACGTGTTTGTACATGATGTGAATAGGGAAGTGGAGGATAAGTTCTCCAAGGCATTTCTATGTGAAGATTACATGAAGAAACAAGTAGGCAGGTTAAGGCATTTTACTATTCCTAGTCACAGAGATGACTCTGACAAGCCCTTTTGCCCACAATAATTTTTCTTCCACTTGTATTTTTTTGCCTGATCCATGTTCATCCTTTTGAGGGACATTTGGCTGAATTTGTTTGAAATTTCAATGACAAAAAAGAATATAGGTTTCCTATGCTATTGGGCTAAATTTTGAATGCCTATGCCAAATAATACATGTGATCGACCTTGGCTAGTCTATTGAGGATTCATAGCCCATCCCAAATTTTGGGACTACAGCTTGGTTGTTGTTGTTGTTGTTTGGGTTCTCGTGATTGTATTAGAGTTTATAGAACTAAAATAAGAGCGGAAAGGTGTACATTTCCCAAGTGGGTTGCCTCCCTTTGTATGAATTGCCCTCAAAAGCGAGAGTATCATCAAATTGGCATCCTGACTACTTACATTGCAGGACCCAAAAACACTAACCCTAAGGTGAAGAGCAACAGAGAAGAATTGGGTTGCTGGATTTTTCTATTGTTTTTGTATTAAATGCCTAAATCAATATCAATATTTTCTGTGAAAAAGTACTCTGGATTGGTATGCCTTGCTTGGTTCCTTTTACAATACCTTTTGTTTGAAAGTTCTGAGTTTTTATGCCCTTCTCTCTCTTATCCAAAATGGGAGATCTAATAAATCTATCTAGAGCAGAAACTGAAAGGACATACCATCATGTAGTATTGTCATTATGATAACACAGATATAATTACATCTATGCACGCCCCAAAGTGCTGATCTAACTATGCAATGTTTTACACTCCCTTGCTCACTTTTCTCTCTTTTTCATAAAGGAGTCTTCATGACCTTATTTAAAGAGACAAGAGGTGCACCAAGAAAACCATCTCATGCAATCTGCCCCTACACAATACATACCTCTCCAAAAACCTCACTTTACAATTACAACTACTGTTTAAAAAATCTTTACAAAAAAAAAAAAAAAAGGAAAGACACAAATTGAAGTTTATTAACAGAGGCTGCATTTATTTTGCTGGTGATGATTGATAAAGGGATTCGAGCAATTTACTTTAGTGCAACACTTTTCATACCTACTCTTTTTCATCGGGTGAGGCTACATGCACTGGACCCGTTAAGATATCAACATGTGTTCAAAAATTGACACGTGTTATAATCTTAACAATTCCAGTATTACTGGACACTAGAACTAAGCTTGACCCTTTTTCATCACACTCATGTTTACTCTCATTACATGAAAATTTTATTGGTGAACTCATGATAATTTATTGTTTATCTACAGCTAAATTTACTAGTGTCTTCACTGCTGAACATGTGTTATACTTCATTGTTATTTCACAATTGAAAGCATGTTAACGTTGAACTCATAATTCTTTTCACCCTTAAATGCTTGCTTTAATGTTGAATTTGTATTACTTTATTAACGTCTTTACCGTTGAATGTGAGAAAAAGTCTCTTGACACCAAATGATTCAGCAGTTTTTTCATACCCTCCCCTGTGTTTTGTGTTATGGTGAGCTCTATGTAAGTGAGAAGTGAAATAGTCCATGAAAAATTTGGGGTCCCTAGATAAACTGTCAATGTAAAAAACTTTTTTTGTTGTTGTTTATATTCATTCTCTCTCAAGCTTCGGCCAATGTATCTTTTTATAGGCTTGAAAGTACAACAGCAGCCACTAACTACCTTCAAATCAATATGAGTTCCGAACTTGACTTCCCAAACAAACTCAAGTCCAACAAAACCAACCTTTCAGTGATTGACATGTTGCAGCCACAAAAATCATCCCAACAACTTTTAACTAGCTTAAGAGCTCAAACTTCATGAATTTTACCCTTGGAATCCCTCATTATTGCAGCCATGAAGGATCCTTCAATTTTTATGGCCCCATTTAGGTTCACTTTGGGCCAATCTAAAGGAGGGAGGATTCCACTTGCCTTCAGCTTTGTCATTCTCAGAAACCATTTGTAGTAGGTGAAGTCACTAAATTAGACGAGCTTATTTATGTGCCAATGAGCTTCCAGCACAATAAACATTCATTTTGGCCTCCCATTCATTTTGATGGCTTGCCACATAACTTCTAGGATTAATTCTACTTGAGATTTGAGAACTATTGGTTTATGAATCTTTTACTTTGGTCATATCGATGGATACGTTGTTTTGAGTATTTTGATTGTGAATCATCCCTTGAGATTAGGAACCCATTATTTTTATTCTTTTGACCGTGAATCAACCCTTTGGATTAGGAACCCATTATTTACCCTCTTTTTTAATAAAAGAAAAGAGTAGAAGATAGCGACTAGAGTAACTTCTCTGCCTGGGTGTTACAATAGTAGTATCCTACCTGCTAGATTTGGGTATGCAAGCAGAAAACTAGTGAGTCATAGCTATTATCCCAATCCCACGAGGACTCTAGTGGACATTGAACTGGGCTTAGGGCATGAGGTTTTTCCCCAGCGCTTCTTATTACGCTATTTAAACTTGGAACGTCCACGCCCAAACTACTTGGGAGTAAGCCTAATGATCGCTAGACGGACCACCACCCCAGTGGCAAGGAACTCATTATTTTTATATATATATATATATATATATATATAAAATCTAACCCATTATTTACGCTATCACTTAGGCTGTGTTTGTTTCATGTAAGTAATTTTCTGGAAAATACTTATTTTCCGGAAATGTTATTTTCCGGAAAGGAAAATATTTGTAAGTGTTTGGTTGCATTATGGAAAATGTTGTGAAAAATATTTTCTGGTGTTTGATTGTATGGTTGAAAATGTTATTTTCCTACAAACTCCGCCAAACTCACGGCAGCACACTCCGGCAACACCACCTCCCCAACATCACCAAAAATCAAAATCATACAGAACACCAAAACACAAATAAAACCCAGAAAAAAAAAAATCATATTCCGGTCAAATCGCGATCGGGGACGACGAATTGGTGCTGCGACTGCGGCGATCAGGGACGACGAATCTGGGTTCGCGATCGACGGCGCGATCTCGCGACGGCGCGAGATCGCGATCGACGCGTCGCGAGATCGCGAGATCGCGCCGTCGATCGCGATCTCGATCGAAGGCGATCTCGCGACGGCGCGATCTTCGCGGCGCTCTGGTTGTGAGGTTCGATCGCTCGTTCGCCGGATCGGAGCACTGGGTGTGACAATCTCGCGTGTTGTGTTCTGTTTTTTCTCTCCCTCTCTCTGCGTTTTGCAAGCCACGGAATTCATTTGAAGTGAAAATAACGACTGAAATCGTTTTCCGCCTCAGAAGCCTTATTTTACGGTCAAACTGAAAATATTTTCAGTTTGACCGAATTTTCCTAACCTACCAAACACGCTATTTTCCGGAAAAGAATTTCTGAATTCCGTTTGAAGTCGAAACAAACGGAGCCTTAGTTAGAGGGAATATACCATATCTATATGCATTCTGGTATTCGACAAATAAGGTTAGCGGTTACATTGTTCCAACTTCCAACCTACCATGAATACGATAAGTCTGATAACTTTGTGATGGGAGGATAATTACAGTACACGCATCGTTACATTTTGAGATAATTTACTAAAATTTTATTTAAAAAAACTAAAACACATGTGATATACGGCAAGCAACTCAAGTGAATTATAACGTTTTAGTTTTTTTTATTAAAAAAAGAAGAAGAAGGAAACGAGTGATATATACTTTTCGTGTCATTGCTCATGTAAGTTAAATGTAGACAACGGTATCATTAATTATTACTATCCCTGACCTTTTTTTTTTTTTTTAAACAAATAAAATAATGCTGACAAAATGAAATAAACAAAAGGGGTGGTAAAAAATTTCCGCACTGCCTCTACTAGGTTTTTTGGAATATTCTAAGTATCATTTTGGATTCATTTTTGAACCTTTTGATTTGCCCATTGGAACGAAATATTTCAAAATTAGTTTAGGTATACCATTTTGGGCTTATCGCAGAAGTTATATATACATATATATATATATGTATATTATATATGGTATAACTCTAAGCAATGTTATATTGCTCAATAACTAGTTATTGAATTCATATTATAAAAATATCACCATTAGATTATATAGAAATATGTTCTTAACATGTATGTCAATTTTTATATCAATCAAATGTTATTTACAATTCGATCTATAAACTCATCTTTTATATATTATTTTAAACTAAGAACACTTGAATTTAAACAATTAATTAATGACATGACTGTTAATCTTTGATCACCTTAAAATTTTGCAAGTATGGAGAATATACGAAAATAATGTAATCTAACGGTGGATTTGTCAAAATTCGCATCCAATTCAAAAATATTAAATGGTGCAGCATTACTTAAAGTTACTTCAGCCTTCAGGTGTAACTTGAACTCAATCTATATCTATATCTATATCTATAATAATATCTATAACAAGATTCTCCGCTTTGATGTGAACTTTTCTAAATGTCGAAAATATCTCATCTAGTAACCAATGACTTTTCCCACAAATATTTTAGGAATAGGGTCAACAACACCACACAATTCCCCATAAAAATTTTCTTCCTTTAATTGAACTTTTATGTAATTTAAAAATATCCCTAGACCCTATATTTAACATGGAAAAAACTTGGGGACAATCTAATAAAAAAACATCTCCAATTCCACGTAAAACACTACCTACAAAATAGGACACTCTACCACTAACCCATGTCTTCAAAACAACTCTACTTATCCAAAGATAAAATTGGAAAAAAAAAATTTCGAGTCCATTTTGTATATTTCCTTCCATACCACGTTTCATCTTTTTTTTGTTTTTGTTTTTGTTTTTGCTTCTCAAATCTCCTTTTCTTTATTTTGAATTTGAAGAGGAAAAAAAAAAAAACACAATCCTACTATAAAACCATTACCATAACTTCTCATATCCTTATTTAAACACCCCACATTTCAATTCAAATTCAAATAAAAACAATTTCAACAATTTAGAACTATACCAATATATATTTATTTACACTTCTTTTCTTTTAATTCTATTCAATTTTGAAAAGAATTCTGCCGGCACGCATCAAAATGATGCTCTCCTAGAAAGAAGATAAAGTTTTCATGTTGGTTCATAATGATTTTTGGTAAGTAAATTCTTTTTTGTTACTTTCTCTTTATTTTTTGCTTTTTTAATTTGTATATTAGTTTTTGTTGAATCTGTGATTTGAAACATCATTCTAGGCCAAGAGTTTCAAACATCTCACTCATTTTACACTAACAATAAAAATGAAAAAAAAAATAAATAAATTTTGAGATGATAGTGTAAAATGACAGGTCTAAGGCTCTTTTTTTGGGGTGTTAGTGTCATGATCCAAAAATTGAGATGAATGAAAAATTATAACACTAAACCCGAAAAAAAAGCCTCATCATCACGCTTTGTATATGTACACCTAAGTTTTCATCACACGATATTATATCATATCAAATTATTAATTCAAAATCAAATAACATACCTACTTAATATCATCATTACATAATATAAGTATATAACTTGTCATATGAAAAATATTAATGAAGAAAAAAGTCACGTCATATGTGAGTAAAGTAAACAAGAAAAACACATTGTTGAAGGAAAGTAATAATAAAAAGCCATATGTAAGTGAAGTAATAAAAGTTTCTCAAAAAATAAAGTGAAGTAATTAAAAAAAATGTGTTTAGGGAAAAAAAATTATGATTTGTTTTATATACTGGCCGAAATCACTATACCGAGAGGAATTTAATGGAATTGAGCAAAATGGGTGGAATGTGCCAAAATTTTGAACGGGATGTAATAGATGGTAGTTTATATCGGTTAACTAATTGGAATGGAAAATTTCGGTTATTCTGAAAGGAGCGAAATGGAATTCACAACTATACTTTTTCCAACATAAAAAAGATGGGGCTTGAATGGGTATGACTGTATGTCAATGATTTAATTTAATATAAGTGTAAATTATTTATACAAAAATATAAGTTATCTTTTTTAAACATATTATTATTGTTTTTCCCAAAACACTTGTATTCTATATATCTTAACACTCTCAAAATTGTCTTTAACGCTCTATCCTTCATCTATCTCATTAATATTGAAACCACCCTATCAAGGAAGGAAAAAAAAATCATCAACCCATCTCGACCTTAAGGTCCTTAACCAACTTCGCTCTTGTATCTCATGAGTCCGAAGTTAGTTTTTTCTAATCTAAAAAGGGGACAGAATAGGTGTAAAATATCATATTGACATCCCTTAATATAAAGAGAAAGTCTATAGATTCAAAACCTGGAAAAATTTAACACTTGTTCATGAAATGGATTGTTAGTCATAAAAAAAAAAAAATGATGTCAGGTTACAAACTTGCCAACACAACTATTGTAAAAAATGATATCAATTTTTATTTTTTTATGTAGCATTGCTTTAATAAGAAATGAAGAACACTATAAAGCATTGGGTTTTTATTTTTAATTTTTAAACGTGGAAGGAGGGAGAGATTGAAAAATGATTTATGAATGGTGAAGGTCAAACCCGGCGGGTGGGGCGGGTCAATGCCGGGTTTGTAAATTGTACAGGTCACCATTCTCCCCACCCCCCTGCAAATCCAAGGACAAATCAGTAATTTCACAACACCACAATCCAATAAATTATTAAAAAAACTAAATCCAAAATCAAATAAATAAATAAAAATCTTGCTCAAAAAGCAAATCATTTTCAATCATTATTTATAGGTGAGGTCCTCCACCACTCTCTTCTCTCACACCCTTTCCTTTTCTTAAAAGCCCCTCACAAATTTTCAATTTATATAAAAAAATTTCCATTTCGATCCCAAAAAAAATTCCAAACCTCAATCATGAGCAACGAATAGTAAGTCCATCATTTTCTCTCTCGTTTTCCTTCTCTCCAAACACCACTTATACTTTTTATTTTCAACACGTGCATTAATTTTCTTCCATTTTTTTTTTGGATTTTTGTAGTGATTATTTGTTCAAGCTTTTGCTAATCGGTGACTCCTCCGTCGGAAAATCTTGCTTGCTGCTCAGATTTGCGGTGATTTTTTTTTTCTTACAATGTTTCTTTGAGTTTCTAATCTTGCTTTTTGAGAAGAAAAAAAATGTTGCTTTTAGTGATTTGGATGGTGATTATGAATTAAATTAGTGGAATTTGTTAGGGTTTCGGTTTGATTGTTGTTTATTTGGTAATTTAGTGCTTAAAGTTTGTATTTTTATGTGTGTTTTGTTGGTTTTCAGGATGATTCCTATGTAGATAGCTACATAAGCACCATTGGAGTTGATTTTGTAAGTCTCTCTCTCTCTCTCTCTCATGTGTTTATGTATGTATGCATGCATATGGGGTTTTAAGATGCTCTAGAGTTCTCTTGTGAAAGTTTTAAGTATTTATTGTTAAATGGGTGGTTTAGAATTTGCCACATCATCACTACCTGAAATAAATGCCAAAAACAGTGCCTTATTAATGTTTAATTAAATGCTGATGATGAAGTATAATCTAAACCATTTATTTAACAATGGGTGATTATGATTTTTTAAAACTTTATGATGGAGTTTTATGTATGTATGTGGGTGGGTATGTATGTATGTATGTATGTATGTATATGTTTTGGGTTTATACTGTATTTGTTTGTGTGGGTCAGTAGTTGATATTTTGTGGTGGACGTTTCAGAAAATCAGAACTGTGGATCTGGATGGAAAGACAATCAAGCTGCAGATTGTGAGTTGAAACTCTTTTTTTTTTTTTTTTTTGATTCAATGGTTGGGCAATTTAGTAGAAGTTGTTTCTGGATTTAGTCTAAATAAGCAAGGGTTCATGTGGGTGCATTGAGATTTTAGCAAAATTTAATTTTGATTGCTTTTTTGGATGGTGGAGTTGGTCTAATTGAGATCTGTATAAACTTATGATTAATTTATTAATCGGTTCACCTTTCAAAGTATTAAATTAATTGGATCACCTTTCAAAGTATCATTCTTATACATCAGAATTCAGAAATTACCTAGTTTGTGTTAATCCAAGCAACTGTATTTATTCAAAAAAAAAATAAAAATTGTTTCTGTTTTTGCTGCATTCCATAATGCCAGTGCTAGGCTATGATCTTTTTAACAAGGGATACTAAGAATTTCTGCCTTGAGATCTATTATAGGTCAAGCATTGCAGCAGTAGGCCTGAATTTAGCCTACTCTACATTAAGTTTTCAGATTGAGATCGGAACCCCAAATGTAAGGAAAGAAACTAAATCATATGAAACTCTCCTTTGTGTCAGATTGCTGATTTTACGATCAGGTGCCAGTATAGCAAGAAAAATTTAATTAAAAACCATAACCTGATCTCAAATACTCCAGAAAACTTACACAGTAGAAATAGTTATTCCAAAGTGAATTTTTTTATCACAAAAGGAGAGAGAGAGAGATGCAGTAGCTGAGAATAGATTGACACAGAGCTCACACAAGCAAGAAAGAGCTAGAAATGGCCCTTACCCACAAGGCTTTGCCTGAAAACCATACTTGAGGTCAATTGCCCTCCAAATAAATTCATTGATCATGGTTAGAAAACCTAATAACTATTATAATTTGACATGCCTGTTCCCCTTGGTACCTAATCAAACCTATAAATAAGCTAACCCCATTTCAACATCAACAATAGTAAGAACTTTGTCCCAAAATGCTTGTCAAGATTTATCAATTTAAAAGACCATAAACTGGCTTTTGCCTGATTTTACAAGATTTTTAAAATACCCCCACTAAAATAGAAGTTGTGATCTGAAAAGAAGCTGGAAATTACATAAGAAACCCAATCCTGTGCTTTTATGCTACTGAATCATTTACTTTCTCAAAAAATATTACGTACGATATATGGAGCAATATACACCAGGGGTACGATATATGGAGCAATATACACCAGGGGTAAACACGGTTGGCTAGGGACCGCACCTCATGAAGCTAAGGTTGCAAGTTCGAATCTCCCCCTCCCCCTCCATTGGGTTCAAAACTCACTTATCAGAATAAATGGAGCAATAGAAATGCCATGCCTTGCATACTTCTCTATTCCAATTTCCCAGTGAAACTTTTACTAGTAGACAGGCGTTTTATGTTAAGGATTCAAGATCTCTGAACAAGAGCTAGGCATTGATTTATGGTCTGTATGAAGCTTAATCTTCGTTCCACTTATAATTAATGTTACCTTTTCATTTCCTGTACTTTTAGTGGGATACTGCTGGACAGGAGCGGTTCAGGACTATAACAAGCAGTTATTACCGAGGAGCACATGGGATAATTGTAAGAATTTATTGCCTTTTGCCTTCTTGTGTGAGAAACTTTGCTCCAATAGATCTTGCATGCAGCTTGTATGGTAATTTTCAGATAAATGTGAGGCCATTGCCAGAATTCTTGTTTGCTAGTTGTTGCATTCATGTCCATCTCTGTATCTGAATCTATCAGTTTTAATATTATTGTAGTTTTATTATTGTACATAATTGCTGAATCTACATTTGATCTTTATAGCCTTAGGCACTTTAGACAGCGTCTTGGATGTTCTTGTTCTTTTGTTCTCCTTCGCAAATGATTAAATATCATATTAACTTAGCCTATATCGTGCTTCAGTGTCATTTTCTTTTTGCATAACCACTCTCAAGTGCAGATAAATGAACATACAGTCCTAGATAGGGTCATCTAGGGCTGAGTTGCATAAATGGAAGGACTAAGGCTTAGTTAGTTTAATTAAATAGACTGTATGATATTTGTTTTTAAGTACTGAGTAATTGATTAATCATCTTTTAGCATTTCTCATGTTACCTGTTAATACCATGCTTGTTTCTGCACATTTTGTTGAAGCTTTACTGAGACTCCTTTTTCTTTTTTTCTCTGAAGCAAAGTATTTTATAAAGTTGGACGCTTTTATTTTTCCCCTTTTTTGTTGGCACTTGGGTTGGGGTGTTCGAACCCAGTATATATAATTATGAGCAACTTGCAATATTGGAAACCTTGATTTTGTAACATTTTCAAACATCAGCACTATTTAGGGTACTTAAGTATCCTGGTTCAAAAGGCTGCAGAAAGCTGTTTATTTAGTTAGCGTAGTTTTTCTTTGTAATTATCATTAATATCATTGTACCTGCCTGAGAAATCTTACATTTATTGGACTGTGGCAGATTGTCTATGATGTTACTGAGATGGAGAGTTTCAACAATGTCAAGCAGTGGTTGAACGAAATTGATAGATATGCAAATGATAGTGTGTGCAAGCTTCTAGTTGGTAATAAGTGTGATTTGGTTGAGAACAAGGTTGTGGACACTCAAACAGCCAAGGTATAGATCAACTGCCTTAACTCTTACTATTAAGTTAAGATAGTATGAATTGTGTTATTTTTTTGGTCAGTTTCTGCTTACCAAGCACACATCCAGTGTTTATAAGCCAAATTGGGATCTCCACATACAAATGCAAGAAACTTGTTCCTTATAAGGCCTTGATAAAACTAACTTGCATGTGTACACGTGTATGTGTGTATATATGTGTATGCATGGGACACAACACAAGGAAGAGTGGTGGTAGGAGAAGAATTCCTCCCTATTCAAAAAGGGTGCGTATGGTCTGTAGCCAAAAAGAAGTCACAATTTGGACACGGAAATGCAACATTTATGAAAAACTTGGACATGAATTTGTGTGCGCGCATGTGTATCTAAGAAACACAGACACAGAAACATGGTAATTCATGATCTGTGTGATTTGAGTTATAACCAGAAATGGTATGTTCATTGGTTTACATATTGCAATTTAGTGGCAGATGCGCCCAGTTCTGCACAAAATATAATATATTGGAG
The DNA here is from genome assembly GCF_001633185.2 of Quercus lobata. Classification (NCBI taxonomy): domain Eukaryota; kingdom Viridiplantae; phylum Streptophyta; class Magnoliopsida; order Fagales; family Fagaceae; genus Quercus; species Quercus lobata. The sequence goes on along the minus strand of NC_044905.1, from coordinate 101,827,039 downwards.
GAAACACAGGAAATCACGGGTATTATTCTTTTTCTTGCTGCTTATTTGCATTTAACTTCTTTCTCTCCCCTGTGCCTAAATGAAATGCAGGCATTCGCAGATGAGCTCGGAATCCCTTTCCTTGAGACAAGTGCTAAAGACTCAATTAATGTGGAGCAAGCTTTCTTAACCATGGCTGGCGAGATCAAGAAGAAGTAAAACCTCTAGTCTTCCTATTTCCCCTATTTTAGATGATATGATATTTTTTACCAGAATTCTGAATCAGAAACATGAAAAATCCCTGATATTTCTAAAAATATCTTGATCACTTCCATTTTAAAATATTAATTTAAAACACGTGTTCAAAATTAGCAAACTAATTTTGAACAACCCTGAAAAGAGGAGTCAGCAATATTTCAAATTCTGATATTGTGAAAAACATTTTTTACCTGGCATTACTCTTATACTTTTGGGTTAGAGAGTGGAGATAGTTGTTCCCTCCATCTTGTTATTGCAAATCAGACCAATAAGATGATCTTTGAAACTCTTTGATAGATATGAAATAGTTGTAATTGAAGCCATAGAGAAACTGTCATTTTAAATATCATATAGTGGTGTTTTTTCCACTGCTGCATAGGTTTCTTGCATTTCTGTAGGACGGAGTGTTTTGATACAGATCACTATAATATTTCAATTTGCCTCCTTTTTTTCTGATCCATATGATTAAATTTTCAATATCTTTGCTTTTAATGTTTTTTATATTTTGCAGAATGGGAAACCAACCAACTGCAAACAAGTCAACTGGAACTGTTCAAATGAAGGGGCAGCCAATTCAGCAGAACAGCAACTGCTGTGGTTAGCTATGCTGTGTAATGTTTATTTTCTGTTAAGATTGCAGGACAGTGAAACTATGTTGACTGTATTCTCATATGGATCTATCAAAACTGTTAAATATGCCTACTTCAATCCTGACTTAGTTACTTTCGTTTGGGAAAATGGATTTCTAACAAAAGCTCATTGCCATCAGGAAATTTTCTAGCCATTTCTTCAGTTAGGGAAGAATCCATCCAAATGGAGGTGTGCATACAAACATTTACAGAATTTTCTATCAAACCTATTCGGCGGATTTTAAAATTTTTTTTTAATATCTCCTCTACTTGACAATTCAAATTATTAGCATTTATGATTTTAATCAAATGGCACTTTACTCTCCGTTTGTTTCAAAGTAAAATATTTTCCTATTTTCAAGTGTTTGTTTACATGTAAAATATAGCCAAAGTTGTAAAATATTTTCAATTTGACTGAAGTTTGTGCATAAAAACTTCTAAAATATTTTACTAAAAAATCAATGGTATAACATTTTACAAAACATTCACTCCCTCTCACCCAATCCTATCTCCCTCTTCTTCTTAGTTCTTCTCTCCCTCTCTCAAACTCTCTCCCTAGCCAAACCAGTGAGACTAGTAACAACACCCTCTAGTGACAAACCACCAGTGGCGTCACTCCCTACCGAATTTGACCCAGTTCTTCAGCTTCGAAAATTGCCCTTCAAGACTCAGATTGAAGAGATTAAAACCATTCATCTAAGATTGTTGAGTTGAGTTTCTGGAGGTTGGATTGTGGTGGAGTAGCCTTTGGTGGGTCGGATTACGGTGGATTTGGTAAGTGGATGATTTTTGTGCTGATGGATTTTGGGTATGGTCTATGTTTGTTGACAGTGGCGGAGGCAGGGTGATGGTTCCTTGACGGATGGCATGGGTTGTTTGATGGGTTTCAAGTATAGGTTTCATTTGTCATGGTGGTGGGTTGACGGTGGCTTCACGGATGACTTGGGTTGTTTGATGGATTTCGTGTATACTATATAGCTTGGTGGGATCTGATGATTGTTGTAGTTTTTGTATTGGGTTGTGACTTTGGATTTGTTAGTGATGCTTCAATAACTCCAATTGGACAAAATTTTGCTTTGATTTGCTCTATTCTAGTTGAATTTTGCAGTGATGCAGTGGGTTGTGTGATTAGAAAATTTTTACAAAATGATTTCCTGAACATTTTCACAAATGCTACCAAATATGGTAAGATGAAAATATTTTACGGAAAATATTTTCAATGTAAAATATTTTACATCTAAACAAACAGAGCGTTCAACGATCCTACGTAAAATATTTACGTTAATGAGTACTCTAATTTGTGAAGTCATGGATTCAAACTCTTTCGGCAAACATACTAATTAAAATGAATACACGTAAATAGTCTTCTTAATCATCACAATATGGATTGAAAGAGTTCTTTAAATTTGAGTTTGGAGGAAATTTTCGCCATTCAATATTTTTCTACTTAAGTGAAAGATCTGTTCATCCAAGTTGTTTACTCAAACCTGTGACTATGAAATTTTTTTTCAAATTGAGTAGAAGAAAAATTGGATCTGGTTGTGCACGACTGCATGAAGGATGCTTGAGTTATCCTATGACTGGCGAGAATGTATCTCTTTCTTCTTCTTTTTTTTTTTTTTTTGATGAATGAATATCCTTATTAACAAGGAAGAGCAACATAAATACAACTAGCTGCCAACTTCATCCCTCACAACAAAGGCAAAAATAGGGGGACAACAGCCAATATCAAAAGAACCAAAAACATTACAGGACAAGGACCACTTTGCTAGAGAATGGGCTGCCATATTGGCTAATCTAGGAACCCAAGAGACAAAAAAATTAGACAGAGCATAAAGCAGGACCTGCATCTCCATAACTTTGGACCTAATTCTCCATGGGGAAGTTTGACTTGGATTAATAAGAGCATCACAACAGATCTTGGTGTCAGTCTCAATATAAATACCCTCAACTTCCAACTTGGCTGCCAACAACAAAGCCCATTTAACTGCTTAAGCCTTAGCTTGGAGAGGGAAGGTGGTATTCACCTTTTGAGAGCAAGCAAAGACCAACCTCCCTCTCCAATCTCTCGCCACTGCAGCAACAGCAGAAAATTTTAGCCCAATTGCAACATCCACATTAATTTTAATTGAGAATCGCCTGGGAGGTGACCATGCATGAAACAACTCTGTTGGTCTCACAGAAACTATCTTAGCAAATTTGGAATTTTGGAATTTAGCAAGAAGCCTCCTAATCCTATGTCAGTCTCAATATAAATACCCTCAACTTCCAAAGTCCATCATATAGAATAGCTCCAAACAACAAAAATTCATTTCTCTGATCAAGATTCAACCTACCCAAGAAAAAGGGGGGGGGGGGGGGGGGGAAAGAAATTGAATGAGCTCTAAGGTAGAAGAAAACCCAAGAGCATTAGACCTCACACCCCACTGACTATTGAACCAAAAAACTTTTGCCACAGGGCATAGAGCAAAAAGATGGATTGAGGACTTAACTTTTGCCTTACAAAGGGGACATAGCACATCCCCAATATCAAAAAATCTGGCTAAATTGGCCTTAGTAGGCAAACAATCAACTGCAATTCTCCAAATTAGCATTTTAAGCCTTTCGTGAAGATTGGATTTCCAAATTTGATACCAAAGTGGCTCAGATGACTAACTAGCTGAGAAACCCCGACAAATCCAATAGGCAGATTTAACAGTCAAATTTCCAGAGCTGTGGGGGTCCATGTCCACCCATCCTCAACAACACAAGAAGACAATGGAATTTTTAAAATTAAATCAATTTCTGAATCCTCAAACCATTACTTTAGCTTGTGAATATCCCATGCATTATGATAAGAATTTAGAAGCTGAGAAACCAGCAGTATCTCACTCAGATTAACCCCAACTTTGGGCTTAGGAATAAAACCCTGAAGATCAGGAATCCAGGGGTCATCCCAAATTCTTATGGTATTGCCATCACGAACAATCATACAAGCTGCATTGGAGAAGAGGTGCTTTACTCCTGCTAAGCTTTTCCAAATTGGAGAAGAGTTACCATGAGAGATATGGGACAGCCAGTTGTGTCTGATTTTGTATTTAACTCTAAGAACATTAACACAAAGACAATTCTTTCTAGACAAAATCCATCAGGAAAGTTTTGATAGAAAGGCTTGGTCGAACTCCCATGACTTCCTGAAGCTCAAACCACTTTCCTTCAAAGGTCTATAGAGAGAAGACCAAGAGATAGGAGTCCAATAATGACTAGACTTTGTTTTAGGATTCCACCAAAACCTTCGGACCATTGAATCCAGCTAGTCACACAAATTCTTTGGGAATTGTAAGGTAGCCATGGTGTATGTTGGAATAGATTGTGCTACTGATTTGATTAGAGTTGCTCTTCCTGCTCAAGATAAATTTTTACTTTTCCAGCCACTAAGTTTGCTCTCTAACCTGTCTTTCACCATCCTGAGGTCTTGGGATCTGCTCTTAGATAAAAAACAAGGGGACACCAAGATAGGTGGTGCATTGATGGAGTGAATTCAGACCCCACCAACATTTTATTTGATTGAGAAACTGAGAGCTAACACCTTTAGAGGGGAAGACACCAGACTTCTCCACACTAATTAATTGACCAGACCAAGAACAGTATTTTTCAAGGCACATTTTAAGCGAGGCAAGCTCAGAAATCTTAGCTTTGCAGAAAAGGATAACATCATCTGCGTAGCATAGTTTTGAAATAGCAGGAGCAGTGCAGGCCACTTTCACTGGAGATATGTTTTTTCGATCCACCTCTCTATTGACAAACCTCATAAGAACCTCACTGCCTAGAATAAATAGGTATGGAGAGAGAGGATCCCCCTGTCTAAGGTCACAACTAGGACCAAAGCTTGGACAAATTCCCCCATTTAGCAACAAGGAATATTGAACAGTGGAGATGCATTGAAAAATTAAATTAGAGAACTTATCGCTAAATCCAAAAGCTTTAAGCACCCTTATTAAGAAGCTCCATTCCATTCTATCATAGGCCTTCTAAAAATCTAGTTTTATCCTTAGGAAACCCTTCTTCTTCTTCATATGCTTGAAACTATGGATTATCTCTTGAGCAAGGTCTACGTTCTCTGTGATCCATCTATTAAGGACAAAGGCAACTTAAGCTAGATCCACTAATTTGTTCAACAGCGGCCTAAGCCTACTCACTAGGATTTTTGTTATAATTTTGTAGCACACATTACAGAGACCAATGGGTCGGAATTGGTTGAAATTGCAAGCCCCATTTCTCTTTGGAATGAGAGATATGTATGTTTGATTGAAGCTTTTTAGCATCCAGCCATTTCGGAAAAAGCTTTGTGTAGCAAGCATCATTTGATCCCCCACAACTCTCCAATAATGCTTGTAAAAAAGAGCAGGGAAGCCATCAGGGCCTGGGGCCTTTAAGGATTTCATCCCAAAAGCCACCATTTTAATTTCATCTCTGGAAGGTATTCTGCAAAGCTCATCATTTTCTTCATCAGAAATACAGGGATTAATTAAGTTCTCCAACTCTCCAGGGATTTGAGGATTACTAGACTGGTACAGAGAATTGAAACTTCCTCTAAAGCAATCTTGGATGTCAACTCTATTATTGATCCAAGAGCCATCATCCAATTTAATTTCTGAGATACGATTTCTTCTCCTACGAATGAGGGTAGATAAATGAAAGAATCTCGAATTCCTATCACCCTCTTTTAACCATAGTTCCCTAGATTTTTGCTTCCATCTCAATTCTTCCTTGGTCAACCAATCATCAAGCTCAAGATTTAGAGATGCCTCTAGCTCAGGTTTAGTGGGAGGTTTCTGTTGAATTTTGGCAATATTAGCTTGTATGGCTTTAATTCTTTCTCTTACAAGGCCAAAAACCTCCTTATTCCACTTCTTTAAATCTTTTTTTGTCTCTTCCAATTTTCTTGCAAGTCGAAACCCATGAAAACCCTCCACTTCTGCTTGCCAAGCATTCTCCACCACAACTCTACTCCTTTCATCCTTAGTACACATCGCTTCAAATCTAAAAGGGCGGTTGAGATTTTCAGGCTCGGATTATGGTCTGAATTTGCATTGGACAGATGCTTAACACCAGCCTTGGGAAAAAGAATTTGCCATTCTCGATCACAGAGACATTGATCAAGGCGTTCCTTAATATTTGCTAGACCTTCACACCTATTTGACCAAGTGAAAGACGGCCCATTAAAACCAAGGTCGATAGCTCCAGTGTTTGCCATGAAGTCCCTAAGACAATTAATAGAACTTTCAAGACTAGAGCGCCCACCCCTTTTTTCGTCTACCCTCTTAATACAATTCAAGTCCCCTATGACTATCCAAGGTCCCGAAAAGGAAAGCACCATATTCTCAAGCATCTCCCAAAACATGATCCTTTTATTTCTCCTACAAGGCCCATAGATGGCAAAAAGCAGCCATGGCGAATTGGGAGGGTCAGAATACACAAGAGCAGTAATCATATTTTTGTCAGAATACATAACTTCCAACTCCACCCCTAAACTCCAAAATAAAGCAAGACCGCTAGCTCTACCTGCTGGCTCCACACAATAATAATTAGCAAACTATTTGATTTTATTTATTCTTGGAGATTTAGATTTAGTTTCTGACAGGAAGACTTTCTCCGGGGTAGATTCACAGATAAGCTCCCTGAGACCCCTAACTGTCAGAGCTCGTCAGCCATAGTAAGAGTAGAAGAATTATCACCAGCCACAGATTTATCAGAAGAGAGATTAAGGGTTTCAGAGTTATTACCTTTCCCATTTTTGAATCGTACAACACGAGAAACAGCTTTAACTCTGGCTTGATCTTTCAAAGAGGTCCTTCTAGATGAGTGTTGACTAGAAGAGGCTACTGGGATGAGGTTAGGAGAAAGGAGTGACTGTGGATTACTTTCAGAAAGTTGAGGGAGATTGTTAAGAGAAAATTGCAAGGAAGGAGCTTGTTCAGAAGTCTTTAGTTTTTTTGACAAGGAAATAGGGAAATTTGGTGGACTAGTTCAGAAGCTTAATTTTCGTTTATACTCTCTGATGTAATGGTGGGGATGGGCTTGAAGTGTGGATTTGGGGTCCATTGGAGGGGATTTTGGGTCAAATGGAGGAGATATGGTATTAGGCCCGACTGAGAGGTCCTTGAAGCCTTGCTTTCCCCTCTCTTCCATGGCATTCCAGGACCTTACCAGACCTTTGTTGTTGAAAGCTTCTAACTTTAGACCAGGCTGAAACTCATCATTATCAGCACGGAGCCATCTTCCAAAAAAACCACATTGGACTCCATCCTTTTGAAGTAATTAAACTCCCTTGTCTTGGCAATATCTCTGATCATGCCCCAAAACTCCACAGCTAAAACAAAAATTACCAAGCTTTTCATACTTGAATGGTATCCAGAGATCAGGGAGGTTTTCTCTTTCTAAAGAAAACCCAAGAACAAGAGGACAACTTACATCTACTTCCACTTTGACCTTGATATTTGTCCAGCTGTACTACCGATTTTTAGAAGATTTTCATTACTTTGTCTGTCAAGAGGAAGGCCATGCACCTGAATCCAGAATTCTGAGGTTGAAAAATCCACCTCGGTAGTACTATGTTCTGGGCTGAAACGTTTCAAAATCAAATGCTCTCCTTTAATCAGCCATGGTCTCCTGTCTCAAGCTCGTCTAACATTTGCGTCATGTTTGAAAGAGTGCAAAAACATTTCTATCTACCATAGAGACTTCAACTTCATTTAGAACATTCCAAGCTTTTGTCAAAATTTCCTTGACAAGAGCTTTAGGGAAGGATTTCTTTGAGAGGATTTTACCAATAAGAAGACGTTTAGAGGACTCTTTGGATGAGGGGACCACATCAAGATTGACTTTGTTTTTTAGCCAATTAAATTTAGATGCCTGGGAGACATTTACCTCATCCATGGCACAGAGCCACAAACAAAAAGGGAGGCAAACTATATAGACCAGAGAAACAAGATATAGAGAAGAAAATTACAGGGAGGCTGAATGAAGTGAGACTTCAACAAGTAAAGAAAAAGAGCGAGAGAGAGAGAGCAAAAGGGAGAGAGATGAAAAGAACAGGAAAAGGACAGCTTCACAGAGAAGACACAGGTCTCACGTGGAGAAAGAAGACTTCACTCGGAAGATTAGAGAGGCATGACTCCCGCGAGAATGTATCTCATTAAGCGCACCCATAAAGAAATCATTATAAATTCATATCTGGATTTGCAAAGAACCTAAAATATATCTCATTAAGCGCACCCACAAAGAAATCATTATAAATCCTGATGCCACAACAAAATGCAGTTTAATCATATTTTTAAAACAAAGAACAAAAAATGAAACAACCCACAAGAAGGGGGACAAGCATAGGAGGGAAAACAAATAATCTATATAAATCATAACCATCCCTAGGAAGAAGAGCAGCAAGGCTTCTTGGTATTTTCCTCTGATCCCCCCACTACTAGGGTCTTTCCTTCTTTGATGCTAGCAGGTCCTGGCTCATCTGAGGAAAGTGACTTCTTACTAATTATCCGGTAAATCTCTGCAAGAATTGTCTGGAAAGACTTCTCAACATTTGTTGCTTCAAGAGCAGACGTTTCAATGAACGAAAGGCCTTCTTTCTCAGCATAACCCTGGGCATCCTCTGTTGCAACTGCTCGGAGATGCTTCAAATCAGTCTTGTTGCCGATTAGCATGATCACAATGTTGGAGTCAGCATGGTCCCTGAGCTCCTTCAACCACCGGCTCACATTTTCAAATGTTGTTGGTTTAGTCACATCGTACACAAGAAGAGCTCCAAGGGCACCCCTATAGTAAGCACTTGTTATTGCTCGGTATCTCTCCTGTCCTGCAGTATCCCATATCTGAGCTTTCACAGTTCTTCCCTCAACCTGAGAAGGAAAAAAAACTTTGTGGTGTAAAGACATGCAATAAAAAGCTGGTTTCATATAACATAAAACATCAGACTAGATGGATTTAACAGGACACATTTTGAAAGCGCATTATAAAGTAAGCAGTGAAAAGAATGAAATCTCATAAATCAAACCAAAGCCTCCTGACAGTTGGGCTTCATCAAACTTCTTCACTACTAACATAAATAGAAGGAAAAATGACGCTTCAATTAAGTAACAAATAACTTTGGATAGATAGAATGACATAAAAGAATATTTGTGGCCGGCCTTGACTAATTTGTTGAGGATCCATAGCTAATCTCAAAATTTATAAGGTTTGGTCATTGTTGTATATGCTCATTGCTCACTGGCAACAAGATAAAATGTATGTGAAAATGGGAAGATATTGACATCAAAGACGTACAGATATCACAAATATTGGTAGCCTGTGAACTACTAGTAGTACACCGCTAAAGACTTTTAGTGAAGCTAGTCAAAACATTAATGAATGATGAAAGAGGAAGCCCTTAGAATTTGGGAGTTGGTTTCTAGTCCAAAAATTGGTTGTAAATCATAGAACAGTGCTTAAAACTGGCAGAATCATTCAATATTCCTGGATCAGCACTCTCATGGGAATGCCTTAATGTGAAGCAGAATTGGTAATTACTCTAAACTAAAATCAACCAGCAAGGTTGCCAGAAAATTAACAAACTCTCCTAATCATGTAACAAATGCTAACAATGAGTTGAGCTGGGCTAAAATGAAACAGAACATTGCCAATTGAATGTATAAGGGCAAAATGCAGGCACCAGGATTAGTTTAAAAACTAAGATCTTGCAAGCATTTGGTGAGGAGAAGTACTTCCACCGTGCCCATTAACAACTTCCCCCCCCCCCCCCCCGGGCCCCCCCTTTTCCTCTTTCTTCTGTTACTTTTTAACAATGATCCTCAATCTCTAATCAAACCAAACTTTAACTGGGAGTATGGCCATGCAACTAAATTCTCCATATCAAATCGTCTATAAAGGAAAATCCCACTCAAGTCTAAACTACAAAATAAATGCTTTCCTAATGACAACTTCAAAATGACTTAGCTAGGGAACAAAATGAATTAACACCTTTTAAAATGGAGAATAAGGGAATCTAATACAAAAATGGAAATTAAGAGAAAACTCACAATATTTGTCCACATTCCACAACTTTATGCCATGTATCCTACATCTTTAAATCTAACATTCCACATGTCTTTTAACCTCTCCTCTGTTAATATTCTTCTGCAACTCTCTCTCTCTCTCTCTCTCTCTCTCTCTCTCTCTCCCCCCAAAAATTAAGCCTCCAACCACCCAATTGTGACAGCCTAGAATACCCATGTGGCAAAATTTGGCAGCTATTTAACATTCCATATAATGCCAAACCATGACAAATTTCTGACTTTAGAGTCTATTGAATTTGACTGAAAAACTTTGGACTCTATTGCATGGTACATGTTGAAAACTAGTGTAAAATGCAATGTGTAATGGGAAAGATAAACATTGACAACTCCCTTTAAATTTCAAATCAAAATCAAATTTACTGCATGAAGGAAGGTTCTTTAATGGTGCAGATAGAAGTTAGAAGAATTATTTAAATACTTTGACATATTACATAAAAACAAAATGATTCATACATGTATGTGCTATTGTTAAAATTTTCTTTCCTTTTTGAGTCAACAAACCCACAAATTCCACACCTTAACGGGTTGAACATAGAAGTACCACCAGACATACAGAAAATTGAGGGTTACTTGCATTTTATTTTAATTAAGCTTTGTTTTAGAAACATAACCCATTTTCAATTCACAGAAGATTAGAAACTAATTGCTCAAATCAAACAGGAGCTCCATTTGGACCACTTCCTCCAAACCCAGATCCAAATTACACACAAACCACCATAGTATTACTTTTTTTAAAAATTAAGCTAATTTCAAATCTAAATTACATGCTGGCATGCTCATGCCTACATACACATAAGTAAATATATATATGCACCACAGAATTACTAAAAAAGATTCAAATAACACCCCACCCCGGAACCCTCTCAATAGTTTACCCAAAAAAAATTAAGCAAAACCCAGATCCAAATTACAATCCCATGTATATACATTTTAAAAAAAAAAAAAAAAAAACAAAATTTAGGGAAATCCCATTTCCAAGTATACTTTGTGTACTGAAAAATAAAAAATTCAAAATATAAGCAAATCCCATATCCAATTATACACACACAGAGAGACAAGCATGTATGTATAGCAAACCCCAGATCCAAATTACACACACCTGTGTATATATTAAAAAGATAAAAAAATTTAAACAAATCTCATTTCCAAATTTTGCTATATGTATTAAAAAAAAATCAAAATTTAAGCAAATCCTATATCAAAATTATGCACACACAAAAACATATATGCATTTATACACTAAAAAAGATTCAAAGTTTAAGAAAATCCCATTTCCAGAGTATACTCTGTGTACTAAAAACAATTCAAAACTTTAAACAATTCCCATATCCAAATTATACACACACACACACACACACACACACACACAAGCAATATGCATACAGTTACTAAAAAAGAGAAAAACTTTAAGCATATCCCAGACCCAAATTACACACACATATTTAACATATAAGCATATACACACTGAAGTATATTCAAAAAGCAAATCCCATTTCCAAAGTATACTCTGGACTAAAAAAAATAATTTTTAAAAAAAAATCCCATATCAAAATTATAAACACAAGCATATATCCATACATATAATAAAAGAGTAAACTATAAGCAAATCCTGGGTCCAAATTCCAGAGAAATACACAATTATGTGTGTATAAGCAAATCTCAATTCCAAATTATGCTGTGTATTGAAAAAATTCAAAATGTAAGCAAATCCCATATCAAAATTATGCACACAAACATATATGCATTTATACACTAAAAAAGATTCAAAATTTAAGCAAATCCCATTTCCAAAGAATACTCTGTGTACTAAAAAGAATTCAAAACTTTAAACAATTCTCAATTCCAAATTATACACACATACACAAGCAATATGCATACACTTACTAAAAAAGACTAAAACTTTAAGCATATCCCAGATCCAAATTACACACACGTATCTAACATATATCCATGTATACACTAAACCATATTCAAAATTTAAGCAAATCCCATTTCCAAAGCATATTCTGTGGACTAAAAAAATTCAAAATTTAAACAAATCCCATATCAAAACTATAAATACAAGCATATATCCATACATATACTAAAAAAGAGTAAAGCTATAAGCAAATCCCAGATCCAAATTACAGAAAAACACACAATTATGTGTATACAAGCAAATCTCATTTCCAAATTATGCTGTGCGTATTAAAAAAATACAAAATTTAAGCAAATCCCACATCAAAATTATGCACAAACCAACATATATGCATTTATACACTAAAAAAGATTCAAAATTTAAGCAAATCCCATTTCCGAAGTATACTCTGTGTACTAAAAAGAATTCAAAACTTTAAACAATTCCCATATCCAAATTATACACGCACACACACAAGCAATATGCATACAGTTACTGAAAAAGACTAAAACTTTAAGCATATCCCAGATCCAAATTACACATACACATTTAACACATACGCAGATATACACTGAAAGATATTCAAAATTTAAGCAAATCCAATTTCCAAAGTATACTCTGTGGACTAAAAAAATTCAAAATTTAAACAAATCCCATATCATAACTATGAACACAAGCATATATCCATACATATACTAAAAAAGAGTAAGACTATAAGCAAATCCCAGATCCAAATTACAGAGAAACACACAAATTATGTGTATATATACAAATATAAAACTAAACCTGGAGGGTACGAGTAGCAAATTCGACTCCAATGGTGGACTTAGATTCCAAACAAAACTCGTTCCTAGTGAATCGGGACAGCAAGTTCGATTTCCCAACTCCAGAATCACCGATTAATACAACCTTGAACAAATAATCGTACTCCTCATCTGCTCTCCTAGCCATCTTTTTCTCTCTAAAAAAAATACAAACTTTGAAGAAAACTAAAATTTGTATAAGAAATGAAAAAATAAAATTACAAGAAGTTGTTTAAGGAATTGTTCTCTGAAGAAGAAAAATAGAAGAAGAAAGTGAAGAAGAAGAAGGGGATGGAAAGAAGTTGAAAGTTGAAGAAGTTGAAGTGAAGTATTGGAAAAATCAAATGGTTTTTGCTTGTGTCGGATATTTTTTTTATGTTTTTTACCTTGGCTTTGATCTATTTGACCCAAATGCCCTGTCTTTTTGCTGGGGTCCACCTTACTTTGAGGCTTTGTTGTGGCGTAAATAGGGAAAGCTAATTTTTCAGTCTCTCCTTTTTTTTTTTTTTTTTCTTCTTCTTATAAGAAAACATTTTGAATCTACATATTTGAAAAGTTTTTAAGCTTTTCTTTGACCACGTAAATGCAAGATTTTCTAGCCAATTAAATATAGAGTAAATCATTATTTTATCACAATCATTATTTCGTTAACACCATCTATGATTGAACCCTTTTTTTTTTTGATAACGATTGAACATTATATTAATACTAGACTCTTTTTCAAAAAAAAAAAAAATACTAGACTCATTTTTCAAAGGTACTTGCAATAATACTCTTTTTATTTATTTATTTGTTTTTTGGTTTAGTATTTTAATATTTTAAAGTGAGATAGAGATAATGTTCTAAATTTTAAGTTAAATAGAGAAGATAAAAGAAAAAACCTAAAACTTAAAAATAGTAAATAGTAAATTACTCTTTTAACTTAGTTTGTGTTTTTTAATTAAAAATTTTTTATAATAATTTAAAATTATTTAACTAAAAGATAAAAGTATTTTAGAGAGTTTAAGAATTTGTGTAATGGTATTTTAGTACGCAAAATGTTGAAATCCAAATGAGAAATTCTATTATTAATAGTATATATTCAACAAACATAAAATAAAAAAAAATTATATTAATTAATAACAAAAAATAATAGATTATATGATTAAAATTTGTAATGTTTATTACATGATAATACCAATTGATTTTAGATATTAATGGAGTTTGAAATTTCAAACTCGAGTCCCTTATTTGATTATAAAAGAGTTTAGTAATTGAGTTATATGGAATATGTTACTAATACTAATTTTGATTATGTATTGATTATAAGAATTCAACTTGGGTCCAATGTTACATCCACTAAACTAGATAGGATGTTGCTATGTATCAAAGAATTGTCACATGACAACATCTCATCGAGTCTAGTGTACAAGATGCATTGTGAATATTTTTTGAAAAAAATATTGTCTTTATATATATATTGCCAAATATATACTCCGCATGTCATGACATAAAAATTTTAATTTATTAATTAAAAATACGAGCTAGATGAAGCGTATAGGCCTGACTAGATTAGTCCCAAATAGGGCCATGCAAATAAAACCTGCTTGACCTGCCAACTCATCCAACCCACAGGTCACAACAACCCAACATTGGTCTATTATGTAAGATGGTGTGGGTTGGACCATCAAAATAGCAGGTCTTTTTTGATTAGTAGATTGAAATTTTTATAACTCACCAAAACCAAGCCTCCAACCTACATTTTACATATATATATATATATATATTGCAAAAAGTGGTAAATTTTTATTAAAAAAATGTTTATATTTTCTTCCTTAATAATTTGAGAAAAATAATGAATTATTTGAAATAATACCCATTAAGAAGGTTAACTAAAAGGCACTATTTTATGACCCCAATTAGAAAGGATTAATCTAAGAGTGGGTATATTGTATTAATTTGCCAATCTTCCAAAGTTGAAACCACCAATTTTTTAAATTAATTCGCTAGTTTTAAAGATAGGTGGGTCGGCAACGGATTGAAATTTGTCCAACCTACTAGTAGCATTTTGGTTATGAATACTTGTCTTAACCTACCTTAAACAACTTGTGAATAGTCCTAGTCCCAAATAATATTATATAAGAGTGGCTAAAAATCTATATAAAAAAGTTTAATTAAAAACCGATGACTATTAGATTGGCCTGTAGATGTTCTTAATGAAAATGTTAAGAGTTCAATCCTCTTCCCTAATTGGATGATGATAAAAAATTGAATTAAATAAAATTGATGGTGTCACGAAAAACACCAAGTCCTAAACTCGTCCATATGACTTGTCCAATAAAAGACAAGCTAGGGCGAACCAGGCAAACAAGGTCAACCCAAGCATCCATGTTGACCTCGTCCGTCTTCGAACGGACGAGATCCCATGGGAAGCTTATCCGTCCTTAGAATTATTTGGACAAGGACGACCCGTCCTTGATAATCTCGTCCGTCCTTGACGAAGGATGGACGAGCTCATTTGATTGAACTCTAAGTGCCAAATTCTCCATGGAACGCAAGTCCAACTGAGGTAACTTCCATGGCGGTTATGGAAGTTACCTCCAAATTCTTCGAACCCCTCGACATTAGGAATGGTTATTAAACAGATAACCGTTCCACACATGCTATATAAGGATTCTTCGATAAGAAGGTAAGGCAGTAAGATATTTTTATTAAAGAAATTACTCCCTTCTTACATAGAATTCCGAGTTCACTAACTTCACCATCGGAGGACTTTTGGCCAGTCCCCACCAGTCTCCTCTGATTCAGTGTTCTTGTTTACAGGATACAGCCCAAAGATCATCAGCGCTCGAGACTTATCAACCTACTGATATCCAGGGAACTATCAGTTGGTGCCGTCTGTGGGAAAGGAAGATTGTTTTACAGTTTACTTCTCCGTGACAAAAGGTTGATGGTTCGGACCAGATCAAGGGCTACTAGCCCAGGCCATCAAGGAAGCAGGGATGCTTCAAGCAACCCTCATCGCGATCGCCAATCTGCACTGGTCATGCAGACATCATCTGTCCAACATGTACAATCTATGGCGGAGTTGACTCGCCAAAACCAAGAGTTAAGAATGGAGATTAATATGAGGAGGCAGACACGTGAAGAACGTGAAGAAGGAGGACAAACACAAAGTCATGATGAAAGAGAGAATACTAAAATTGGAAGTCAGTTCAGAGGCACCACTTCACGAACGGTACCACACTTGAAAGAAGAAACGGACCAAATGAAGAAAGTCATGGAGGAAATGAAAGAGAATATGAGGAGGGCGAATCCGATAGAAGATTTGGTTCACAGAATTGATTCCCCCTTCACGGCTTCCATCAATGGTCACCCTCTACCATCAAAGTTCAAGTTGCCTTCTCTGGATTCGTATGATGGAACACGCGATCCGTTTGATCACATCGCCACCTTTAAGACCACCATGCATCTTCAAGGGGTGCCCAATGAAATAATGTGTAGAGCCTTCCCTACTACCCTCAAGGGCCCAGCACGAGTTTGGTTCAATAAAATACCCCCGAATTTGGTAAGTTCTTTTGAAGAGTTGAGCAAGTTGTTCGTTAACAATTTCATTGGGGGACAGAGGCACAAGCGTTCCTCGTCCAATTTGTTGACCATAGAGCAGGGGGAGAACGAGAGCCAGCGGTCGTTCATCACCCGTTTCAACAGAGAAGCCCTGAGTGTGGACGAAGCAGATGATAAGCTCTTATTGGTGGCCTTCCATAATGGGGTGAATTCAAATTTGTTTATACATAAACTCTATGAAAAAGAGCCCCAATCCATGGCCGAACTTGTCCATTCGGCTCAAAATTTTATGAATGCAGAAGACGCGATCATTGCTTAGAAGAGGAAAAGGTCTGAGAGAGTAGACGTAAACCCCAGATGCTATCCCGAGCAAGGCCCTCGTCCAAAGAAGGGGCGAACGGAAGAAAGGAAAGACCGAGATAGTAAGAAGCCAGGCTCTTCAGCACGAAACCAGCAATATACCCCTTTGAACATTCCACTTGAGCAAGTCCTTATGCAGATCAAGGATGATCCTTCCTTGAAGTGGCCGGAGAAAATGAAGGGAGATCCCAATAAGTGCAATAGGAACAAGTATTGTCGTTTCCATAGGGATCATGGTCATGATACAAACGAGTGTTTCGATTTAAAGTAACAAATTGAAAATTTCATAAGGCAAGGGAGGTTGAGGAATTTCCTTGGACGAGACCACAGGGACGAGAAACTGAAAGGGAAGATGGAAGAATCATCACGACCACCGCTCGGAGAAATAAGAGTCATTATAGGGGGAAGTTCGACAGACTAGTCGTCCAAGTCCAAGAAAACATACTTGAAGGTAGTGTAAAACGTCCAACTTTCTGGACGGCCACCGAGAGCAAGGTCCACGGAAAAACAAGTAATTACCTTCACGGACGAAGACACTGAGAGAATTCATCACCCCCATGATGATGCTCTCGTCATCACCTTACTTATTGCTGACTACACAACTAGAAGAGTACTTGTGGACAACGGAAGCTCAATGGACATTTTATATTATCCAGCTTTTTAGCAGATGAGGTTAGGACGAGACCAGCTCCGTCTAATAAACTCCCCTTAGTAGGTTTTGGTGGAATGAAGGTACAACCCGTGGGTACTATTTCCTTATCAGTGGTACTGGGGGCATACCCACGACAAATCACCAGGGATGTGAACTTCCTTGTGGTAGATTGTCCATCCTCCTACAACGCCATAATTGGAAGACCAACTTTGAATAGTTGGAAGGCTGTTACCTCTACTTACCACCTATCAGTCAAGTTTCCAACAGAACACGGAGTAAGGCAGGCACAAGGGGGCTAACTAGCAGCAAGAGAATGTTACCTGGCCATGTTGGTCATGGATGAACAAGTTCAAGCCATGAATATTGAAGAAAAGAGAGTTGTAGCAGAGCCTACCGAAGCATTGGAAGATATTTTCTTAGATGAAGATAACCCTGAGAGGTGTACCAAGGTCGGAACAGATCTAGAAGAGAAGAGGGTCCTTCCTCCAAGCCAGTGTGGCAAAAGAAGAGGGTGTTTGTCCCTGAGAGAGATGATGCTATCAAAGACGAGGTTCAAAAGTTGATGGTGGCGAAATTTATTCGGGAAGTGTACTACCCAGATTGGTTGGCCAATGTAGTAATGGTCAAAAAGGCAAACGACAAGTGGAGAAAGTGCGTAGATTTCACTGACTTAAACAAGGTTTGCCCCAAGGATAGTTATCCACTGCCACACATTGACCAGTTGGTAGACTTAACTGCGGGCCACAAGTTGCTTAGCTTCATGGATACTTTTTCTGGATACAATCAGATAAGGATGGATGAGGCAGACCAAGAGAAAACATCCTTTGTCACCAGTCAAGGCTTATTCTGTTATAAGGTGATGCTATTTGGCTTAAAGAACGTAGGGGCGACATATCAGAGATTGGTCAACCACATGTTTCGTCTGCAGATTGGGCGGAATGTGGAGTCTATGTAGATGATATGCTGGTGAAGAGTCAGGACGAGGGAAGACATCTAGACGACCTGCAAGAGACATTTGACACACTGAGACAGTATCACATGAAGCTGAATCCTAGCAAATGTGCTTTTGGAGTATCATCAGTAGGGGTGTCCACAGGAACCCAAAAACCGACCCACCTACCCAAACCGCTCGGTCCAACCCGAAAACTGGCCGACCCGACACCGGTGATGGTCGGAGACGGTTCTCCGCCACCAAAAGCCGATTTAGGCGGATCGGATGGCGGGTTTTCTTCTTCAAAACCCAATATACCCGATCCGACCGACGAAACCCATGAAAGAAGGCCGGAGATACGTAGATCCGTTCAGATTCATTGATTTCTAGTGAAGGTTTGGTAGTTTTTGGTTAGATCTGGTGAAGATCTAGGTTTTATTCCTTAGATCCGGCGGTGAGATGAAGATTTTGCTCAGATCTACGCTTGATTCGGCGGTGAGGTGAAGATTGTGCTTCGATTTCACTTATATCCGACGATGGAGATGAATTTTTCGCTCAAATCTGAGCTTGATATGATGGTTTTTGCTTCGATTTTTGCTTAGATCCGGTAATTTTCGCTCAAATCTGGGCTTGATGCGGTGATTTTGAGCTTCGATCCGGCGAAGATCTAGTGCTTGTGCTTCGATTTTCACTTAGATCCGGTGACAAAGATGAATTTTTCACTCAAATCTGAGCTTGATGTGATGTTTTTGCTTCCATTTTTTCTTAGATCCGGTTATTTTCGCTCAAATCTGGGCTTGATGTAGTGATTTTGAGCTTTGATTCGGCGAAATTCTGGTTATTGTAACTCAGCATAAACCCGATCAACCCGACCGTTGTTCGCCGGAGTCCGATCCGACTTGACCCGAAGTCGTCTGCGATCAGCGATGGGTCGTTCAGCCGTCCACCTGACGTAAGCGGGTTGGTTACGGGTTGGACATAAACCCGACCCGTGGACACCCCTAATCATCAGGGAAATTCTTTGGCTTTATGGTCTCCCACAGGGGAATTAAAGCGAATCCTAATAAAATTCAAGCAATACTGGACATGAAGCCTCCGCAAAATACCAAAGAAATCCAATCCCTTACTGGACGAGTTGCTGCACTCAACAGGTTTGTCTCTAAAGCCACTGACAAATGTTTGCCATTTTTTAAGGTTCTTAGAAAAGCATTCGAATGGATCAATAAGTGTCAGAGAGCTTTCGAAGATCTGAAGGCATACCTTACCATGGCTCCATTGCTGAGTCAATTAGTGGTGGGAGAGGAGTTATATTTATACTTAGCAGTAACCCCGCATGCGATGAGCTCAACATTGATAAGAGAAGAAGATAAAGTGTAAAGACCTGTATACTATACGAGTAAGGCATTGAGGGGAGCGGAAGGACGGTATCCATAAATGGAGAAATTAGCCTTCGCATTGATCACCGCTTCCAGGAAACTGAGGCATTATTTCCAAGCACATGTCATTAATGTCATGATAGATCATCAGCTCAAGAAGACAATGAATAGACTAGAAGCTGCAGGAAGATTGATCCAGTGGGCTGTAGAGCTCAGTGAGTTTGACATTAGATATCAATGAAGGCATGCCATAAAAGCTCAAGCACTAGCAGATTTTATTGCGGAGTTTACCCCAAGTCATGATGAGACAGAAGACAGTAAGAGATGGGTCGTCCATGTGGATGGTTCGTCTACATGTAATGCAGGTGGAATTGGTGTGGTCCGACAATCCTCAGAAGGAGACAAATTGAAACATAAGATTCGTCTGCAGTACCAAACAATTAACAATGAAGTCGAGTATGAAGCCCTCCTCATAGGGCTAGAATTGGCTAAGTCTGTGGAAGCCAAGTTTATACTCGTCTTGAGGGATTCTCAGTTGATCATGGGGCAAGTAAATGGGATGTATGAAGCAAAGGAAGAACGGATGAGAAAGTACCTTAATAAGGTGATGTGCCTTATGAAAAGATTTGAAAAAGCTGATTTCGTTCAAATCCCAAGGGAGGAGAACGTGGAAGCTAATACAATAGCAAAAGAAGCCTTAGCAAATGAATCGATGGACGAATTTGATGAAGTTCAGTATATGCCAAGTATAGATATCCCAGAAGTACAACAAGTGGAGAGCAGAGGAAATTGGATGACCCCGATTATATCATACTTGAAAGACAGACGACTACTAGAAGAGAAGGACGAAGCCAGGAAGTTGAGGGTGAGATCGGTTAGGTACGTTCTTATAGACGAAGTGCTGTACAAGAGAGGCTTTTCTCAACCTTATCTTAGGTGCTTGGCTCCGGACGAAGCAAACTACGTACTGAGAGAAGTTCATGAAGAAGCATGTGGCAATCACTCAGGAGCCAGGTCACGCGTCCACAAGGTCGTTCGTGCAGGGTATTATTGGCTAAATATGCAAGCTGATGCTAAAGCATACGTCAAGGTTTGCGACCAATGCCAACGGTTTAGTAACGTCCCCAGACATCCATCAGAGTACCTCACCCCGATGATGGCACTGTGGCCCTTTGCACAATGGGGACTAGACATTTTGGGTCATTTCCCTCTGGGCACAAGGCAGATGAAGTTTCTAGTGGTGGGCATCGATTATTTTACCAAATGGGTGGAAGTTGAACCGTTAGAAAATATCACACAACAAAATGTAAAAAATTTCGTGTGGAAGAGCATTGTGTGCAGATTTGGAGTGCCCAAGGTATTAGTGTCTGATAACGGATGACAATTTGACAATGCACTTTTCAGGGACTTTTGCATACACTTTGGAATTCAAAATCATTATTCCTCACCTGCACACCCCCAAGCCAACGGCCAAGCTGAAGTTGCAAATCGATCATTGTTAAAAATCATCAAGACTCGGCTTGAGGGGGTGAAGGGAATATGGCCAGACGAGTTACCAGGTGTTCTATGGGCATTCAGGACCACAGTGAGAACCCCTACGGGGGAAATTCCTTTCAAACTAGCTTATAGAAGCGAAGCAGTTATACCTGCAGAAGTACATATGGCTAATCATAGGATGATGATGTATCAAGACAAGGATAATGAAGAGCAACTCTGTTTGAGCCTCGATCTGATAGACGAGGTAAGGGCAGATGCGGAGCACAGGGCAGCAAAGTACAAGAACCTCATGGCTAGGCAGTATGATGCAATAGTGAAGTCAAGGTGATTCAACATAGGAGATCTTGTCCTGAGAAAGGTCTCTTTGGCAACCAAAAACCCAGCGCATAGGAAATTGGGCCCAAATTGGGAAGGACCCTATAGAGTTATCAACTGTAAAAGGTAAGGATCCTACTACTTGGAGGCCCTGGATGGGAGAAAATTGGAATATCCTTGGAATGTGGAGCACCTGAGGAGGTACTATCAGTAAAGTGAGCCTGGATTAAATATTACTAAGGACGAGCTTGGAGCTTGTCCGTCTACTTACGTTCTACTTATGTTTAATACTATTTGTGTTTAATACTGCTATATTATTTATGTTATGTCGTGATTATGGACGAAGTTATGGAGTTATACTTATTAAATAAAAAAGGCATTAGTATGCATGTGCTTTATCTGTAAACGATATTTATGTTATGTACAAAGTGTTGTGTGAATTTCAAATCTCCATGCTATTTCCGTCCAAGCTAACCCCCAAGGAGGCTAAAAGATTCAAGACGAATAAATTCTCTAGACGCAGAGATGTAACGTCTAGATTTTCCTGAGTAAAACAAGGAAAAAACCTAGGCACACTCGTCCAACTCATGGACGAGGAAAAGCCTCAAAGCATTTTCGTCCAATTTAAAGACGAAAATCAAAAGCCAACTGAAACAATCCAACCTCTGGGCGAGTGAAAAGTTAGGCAAAATAAACTGGGTAAGTATGTAGAATCAGCTTGTAAGTCTTGAGATGAAGAAAACTGAATAAAAAAATACTACCTGCAAAAACGAGTTAGACTAACATAATATGAAGAATATATGTATTCTCGCCATGGACGAGCCAAAGCTGGAGTTGATATAAATAATAAGCATAACAGCATTCGTCCATACAGAGAAAATAAACCTTCATTCATTTAAAGGTTGGACGTCCTACGTCCAAAAACCCTTGTTAAGTCCAAAAACTGAAATGATTGTTTAAAAACCCTGTCCTAAAATCATGGACGAGGCAAATGTACTTGGTTACATAAAAAGTCCCAAAACAGAGGACCAAGCAAAAAACCAAAAAAAAATATACAAAGATTGTTTGAGTAAAAGTCTCGTCCTTAAGAAGAGGGAGCATTGGCATTAGGGTCGCCCTGGGCTGGCTGAGTACTGGCATCGTCTTCCACATTGACATCTTCGGAGATAGTTTGAAGAAGAGAGCTAGCAGTAGCAACAAGGTTAAGGTTGATAGAGCTAAAGTCAACTTCTGGGAAGTTTTCCATAGCATCCGCCCTGAAGTCCTCAAAACCTGCTGCGTAATTCTTGTCCAGAAGATCAATGTATTGCTTGGACGCCTTAAATTCGACCACTGCATCTTCCTTAGCTTTGGACAAAAGGACACTCAGCTCGTCGTTCCTCTTCTGTAAATGATCAAGATGAGTGCCTTTCTCCGTTGCCTTAGTCTTCAACTCCTTAATCAATTTCTAAAGCTCCGTTGTTTTCTCCTCAGCCTGAGCAGCCACCCCAGCCCATTTCTTGGATTCCTCCTTCACCTCCCGAATGCTCGTCTCTAGCAGGACTCTCGTCTTGTCCAATCTTGTAACCTGCCTAGACGCTGCTATGAATTTTGACATAGCCTAAGACGAGGAAAACGAGATGAAGGTTAGACGAAAATATATATAGTGACAAAGACGAGGAAGAATGAAAAATTACTTACCTTGAAAAGATCATGAACACTGGAATGTTCAAAATCCTTCAAGGACATGTCATAGCAAACATTTATGTCCTCGTCTAAAACAGCCTTCTGAAAACGCTCCCAAGCCAGGTCTTCATTTTCAATAATATTTGAAGGAACCTGTTGAGAAGGCTGGGGCGTGGCAGGCACAGTCGCCTTAGACGGAGGTGTCTTGGACGGAGTAGTTTCAATTGGAGTGGACGAGTCCACATCGTAAATCTTGATAGGCTGAGACGAGGGAATGTTGGGCTTAACTACTTAGGACGACCCATGTTTGGCCTTTTTGCCTCGACGGTTGGGAAGGTTCCCTAAGTCAAGACTTTTGGACAGGGATCTCTTCTTATCCCCAGCCAATGGACGAACTTATGGGTGAGACTCAGGACGATCCTCTTCATTTACAACCTCTTTTCCCTTGTTTTCTTTCCTGGTTGACATTCCTACAGGTGAAGAACAATGATAATAAGCAAGAAATAATCTGATCAGAAAATAAGTGTTCAAGACGACATTAGGTAGAAACTTACTTCTTCTAATCGTGACTTCATGAGCAATGGCCTCGTCCGAGGGTTCAGGGCCAAGTCCCCACTTGGCAAGACGGCGAAGGGTGACTAAGTAAAGAAAATCCCTATTGGCGAAAAGATGAGCTCTGTGGATGCAATCACTATGAAATTTACTCAAAGACGGACGCTTAACACCTATTAAACAAATAGCAAACAAAAGTTAGGAGCAAATAAAACATGAGTTGAAGGAAAGAAATATGAAAAAGGGGAGGGACGTACATTCAGGACGCAAGTTCCCTAAATCCCCAGAGTAAGGAGCAAAAAGGTCCCTGCCAACGTCCACAGGATTCCCTGACCAAAAACCAGAGATAAAGATAAACTGTCTTCCAATTTCTGTCAGACAAGGCCAGAGACTTGATTAGTCTACAATCCTTACCCCTGGCTGTGAACTGGTAAAAGTCAAGGGATTGACTTATCTCTGAAGGTTTGTAGCAAAAAAGGAACTCGTCCACAATAAGGGGACGGTCCCTCCTAAATACTTCATTCCATAAAACTTGCATAGAGATAATTAATCTCCATGCATTGGGGTTAAACTGACATATACCTATATCTAACCTAACCAACAACTCTCTGGCAAATGCATTCAAGGGTAACCTAAAACCCCCCAAAAAATAAGCCTCATAGACGCCTACCCCAAAATGAGGATTACAACACCACTCTCCACGGACGGGCAACCTAGGGTTAAGCTCGTCTGGGATCTGGTACTATGCCCTAAGATTGTTTAACCTTTGTTCATTCGTCTTAGAATGAACACCTATAGCACAACTATAAACTATCTCCTCCTCGTCCAAAGGACTAAACGGAGGTACATTGGACAAGGTGCCAGCCTTGGAACCAGAGGCTGTCCTAATTTTCTCTTGGATAACTTCTAAATGAAGTCCAGGCACACCAGAGGTATAACCCTCGTCCGTAGAGCTCTCCCCACTACTGTTGCTACTATTACTAGAACTGCCATTGCTGCTGGTATCATAATATTCGTCTATAGCTTTTTCTGTGCTATCGCTAGACGAGGAAATAATAGTTTGAGACATTTTAGAAACTAAATACCTAAAGACAAGAAAGAAGAGAGTACCTGGCTCTAGACGAGAGAGGACTATGGACGCGGAGGAACTTCTAGACGAGGGCTCTAGACGGAGAAAGATTTCAGAAATGTAAAGGGTAGGGGAGGAATTCCACTATTTTATAGACATCTGACCTGGGTATTCGAAATGGCGACTATACGTGGCCTACTCCTCGAAAAAAATAAATCGATGAGACTGGACATCAGTTAAGTTATGACACATCGCATGTATAGTTTCAGACATTGAATATACAAATCCTTTAGACAATCCATACGGACAAGGGGGCAACTGATGGTGTCACGAAAAACACCAAGTCCTGAACTTGTCCATATGGCTCGTCCAATAAAAGACAAGCTAGGGCGAACTAGGCAACACAAGGTCATCCCAAGCATCCATGTTGACCTCATTCGTCTTCGGATGGACGAGATCCCATGGGAAGCTTATTCGTCCTTAGAATCATTTGGACAAGGACGACCCGTCCTTGATAATCTCGTCCGTCCTTGACAAAGGATGGACGAGCTCATTTGATTGAACTCTAAGTGCCAAATTCTCCATGGAATGCAAGTCCAACTGAGGTAACTTCCATGGCGGTTATAAGAGTTACCTCCAAATTCTCCGGACCCCTCGACATTAGGAACAGTTATTAAACAGATAACCGTTCCACACATGTTATATAAGGATTCTTCGATAAGAAGGTAAGGCAGTAAGATATTTTTATTCAAGAAATTACTCCCTTCTTACAGAGAATTCCGAGTTCACTAACTTCACCATCGGAGGACTTTTGACTGGTCCCCACCGGTCTCCTCTGATTCAGTGTTCTTGTTTATAGGATACAGCCCAAAGATCATCAGCGCTTGAGACTTATCAACCTACTGATATCCAAGGAACTATCAAAAATTATTCACACTTGACATTTCTTGTAACTAATAGGTTGGAAATTAGGGTTCAATTTAGAATATGTTTAGGAATCTAATATTCATAAGACCTAAACAACAATGTTAAGAAATAAGGAAAGGTAGAATTCAAATCACAAACATAGGATAACACAAATAATATCATATTATTATTATTATTATTTGACATCACTTCAACCCCCAAAATTATATACTTTTGAATTCATTGATGTTGTGGAACCATTAATAAATGAATTTATTCCAAGTACATGAACAAATTAAATCTTAATTTATTTAAGTGAAATTACATTCATTTGGGATTTAACATAGATTGAAGATTTAATATATTTTCAACACCATGAGGTGTAGTTCCTCATTTTTTTTTTCCCTAAATTTAAAATTTTAATTTATTATTTTTAAATAAAAAAAATCTTAGTTTGACCCATCTTTAAATTATAGAATGTAAAATATAGTAATTTTTCAACAATGATCGAAGAAAATAGGAACCAAATAGGCCCGTGGGCTTCCCCATTATCGGGCAGAACACCCAAATGCAAAACAACATACCCGTTTTTTTTTTTAATATCTTTTTTGTTTTTTTCTCTCTGTACAAAACCCTAATTTGGTTCTCATCCTATTCTCACACTCAATCTCGGCTATACTCTGCTCTCGGAAGAACGCTCTCTCACGCTTCACACTCTTCAGGTCTCTCTTTCTCTCTTTTTCTCTGCATAAATTCTGTTTGTTTCTGCGGAAAATAATTGCATCGGAAACCTTCGATTTTCAGGGAATGTTTTTTCTTTGAATCAAATTCGTTATTCAAGGTTTCATTTTTATGTTTGTATTTCATCTATTTTTGGTTGTCAGATCTGAGATCGGAGCGGAACGTTTTTTCCGTGAAGCCATGGCTCTGGTGAGTCTCAATTCTATGCATGTAATCTGTGATTGGTTTTGAATCTGAAAGCACTAGACTTTTATAGAATATCTGACTAATTATCAAATGGGTCACAAGTTTTGATTGCTTTGCATATTCTGCTTCGTGTTTGATGTGGAATTTCAATTGTTGAAGTTCTTAAAGTTTTGCATTTCAGATATTCAAAAAGTTTATTTGAAAAAATATACAATCAAAACTATTTCTTTTTGGTTCCTTATCAAAAGAATGAGGTTTGATTTGTATTTTTTAATATTTGAAATTATTTAGTTGTCTGACCCATTTTAGGACTTAGAATACTGAATTTGATGATGTTTCTGACATGCAATGAGATCTGGCTTAAATGGCACTAAATCCTCTGGTTGTTTCCTTGTCCCAAAAGAATGTGTGGATAGTGGGTGTGTTTTTAACTTACCAATTTTAAAAAAATGACTTGAGATAGAATAGAAGGGAGGAAAAGAATACATGTTGCTGACCCTAACTAATCTGTTGAGGATTCATTGCAGACCCCAAAAAATTGGGCTTGTTGTTGTTGTTGTTATTGTTGTTGTATTTGTTTGTGCTAGCACACCAAATCCTCTGGTTCTTTTAGTAAAGGGCGGAGGGAGACTGTCCTAATTGTGGTATTTTTTACTTTGAGTACAATCAACATTCTATATCTTGGTTTCTATAGAATTGTATCACTTATAGGGGTGACCTTTACCCAGGGACGGACACAGGATTTTAAGCTAGTGGGGGCCGGAGTATAAAGAAAAAAAAAACTCTAAATAGACATCCGTATAGTATTAAAAAATTATAAATACACAAAATTGTTATTTCTAAATACAATAAGATGCAATCATATACCAACAAAGACAAAAACAAAAACAAAATAATGTTTTTTTGCTAGGATTTTATTTTTATTTTTGAAGTTAGAGCATTCATAGTGATGGTTCTAAAAATTTTAGCTTTTAGTAACTCAAAAAGTTACTTTATCTATTTTACTACCTCACTTTGCAATACACCCAATATCAAATATTCTATTTTTTTTTATCACTTCATTTAAAATAATGTAAACAACTCATTAAAATAATGAGGAAGAGAGAGAATATGAGTTTTTTAATTGAAGGAAGAGATATAATCTTAATAAAATATTGTATTTTATTTTTAACAACTTGCTAAAATCAACTGGTATATATACCAGTTTACTATAGTTGCAAAAAATTTAGCATTAGCTTCTCCAATAACACGATTTTTTTGTTCTTTGGTGGTAAAATAGTTGGGGAGAAGGGGGGCAACTACAAAAATGAAATTTAGAATAACTAAAAAAAAAAATTTGGACCTAGGAGGGGCCCACCCCTTGGGCCCCCACCTGGGTCCGTCCCTGCCCTTACTGATGAAAAGATGAGGGAGAGTCAATTGAGATGGTTTGGTCATTGATGCACTAGGGAGAATGAGAAAAAGGGACGTCAATTAAGGAAGTAACGTATAATGTGTTGAATAGAATGATTTTTTTTTTTTTTGAATTTAATTTAATTTTTTAAAATTTTTAAAGATTGCATTGGATGGTGATAATTGTGGCCATCCCTCATTTGTATGTATGCAACTAGAGGAAACCGGCATTGAATCTATTAACCCATCACATTTTATTAGTTTTTGTTTATTTTTGGATTGAATGTATCTGGTGATTTTCCTTTGCTAATGGGGCTGTATCATCAATATTGCAGATTTTTCATGCTGGGAAGAAAAATAAAAATTCTTACAAGACACTCATCGCTGCGGAGTACAGTGGTGTGAAAGTTGAACTGGCCCCAAATTTTGAGATGGGTGTCAGTAACAAAACTCCTGAGTTTCTCAAGATGAACCCTATTGGGAAGGTCTATATAGTGGAATGTTCGGTAATCTATAGTGGTATTTGTATGTTAGTTTAGTAAAAGTTTTATTAATAAATCTGTTTTTCTTGTAGATTCCTGTGTTGGAAACTCCTGATGGTCCCATCTTTGAGAGCAATGCTATAGCACGTTATGGTAAGACTGACTCCCCCCCCCCCACTCACTCATTAATTTTGGGGATCCTCTGAAGGTGGTTGTATTGAAACTTATTTTTTTATCTGTTGTTGCAGTTACTCGTCTGAAGGCTGACAATCCTCTCTATGGTTCTTCTCTTATTGATTATGTAAGACATTTATTACTACTGATAATGCTGTGTTTGTGTTTGTGTTATATTTCTCATTGTTATGTGCTTGAATTTTCAGGCCCACATTGAGCAGTGGATTGATTTTGCATCACTGGAAATTGATGCTCATCTTCTGTCATGGTATAGACCAAGAATGGGACGTGCAGTATACCTTCCTCCGGTGAGTTACATCTTATATTTTATTAAGGGAATTGTTCTATTTCCTTTTGACATCTAAAGGTTGACCAAGCTTTATGGAAGACTCAGATAAAGTATAAAAGGCAAGAAATGACAAATTTTTTTTCCTTGATATAGAATCAAAATTAATGCAGGCTATATGTATATTCAACTTAAAAATCTAAGTTTTCATAATCTGCTAATAACTATGCAGTATGCACTGCCCTTATTTGATGTGTACAATGTGTATTTGTGTGAAGGCTGAGGAACAAGCTATTACTTCATTGAAGCGAGCGCTTGATGCTTTAAATGCTCATCTTGCTTCAAACACTTTCCTGGTTGGGCATTCCATGACCCTGGCTGACATTATTACAACTTGCAATTTATATATGGGCTTCACCCACCTTATGACTAAGAGCTTTACATCTGAGTTCCCTCATGTGGAAAGATACTTCTGGACCATGGTGAATCAACCAAATTTCAAGAAGATTCTGGGAGAGGTGAAACAGGCTGAGTCTGTCATTCCTATCGCAAAGAAGCCATCTCAGCCAAAAGAATCTGCAAAACCAAAACCAAAGCCTAAGGATGAACCCAAAAAAGAAGCCAAAAAGGAGGAGCCAGCGAAGCCCAAACCAGAAGCTGGTGAGGAAGAGGAGGCTCCAAAGCCCAAACCTAAGAATCCTCTTGATCTGCTTCCCCCAAGTAAGATGATACTGGATGACTGGAAGAGGCTGTACTCAAACACTAAGACCAACTTCCGTGAGGTTGCTATTAAAGGTATAATAATCTCTTCTTTTGTCATCTTTGTTTGTTGATGACATATGGGCATTGGTAGTTTGCATTTAATCTGTCCTTTAGCTTTAGTTCTCTATCTGTTACTTTTCTCAAAAAGTTCCCTTGAAGTTGTCATTTGCTATATTTTAAATGTTTTCTTGAACAGTTAAAAAGGAGGTGTGTTTGGATTACACTAGTTGAAGAAATTGACTGGCTTATATACTAATGCTCTGTTTGTTTCGCTGGAAAATCTTCTATAAAGATAGTTTTCCACATTTTCTAGTGTTTGGTAGCATAAAAAAAAATTAGTTAACGGAAAACTATCTTTAGTCAACAGAAAATTCTTATAAAAATAAGGCTTATTTTCTATAGGTGGTTTTCCAAAAAAAAAAAAAAATGGAAAACAATCTCTCTCACACAGTGCATAGCTCTTATAAATATTATCTTCTTTTGACCTAGGAAAAAATATTTTCTTTCGCTCATTCAGCCTTTCTCACAATAAACTCTCACTTTTTCTCCTTCCTTTGCTTTTTCTCTCTTCTCACACCCTCACTATCACCCCCTTTGGCCTCCTCTCTTCCCACAAATTTCTCTCTCTATCTACCTCTCCTCTTTTTTCTTCATATTTCTTCTCCCTTCTATAACACCATTCTTTAATAAGGTTTTTTTTTTTTTTCTCCTCACAGATCGGTCAACGGTTCTATAACAATTTTTGGTATATTTATTAAACTATTTGTACTGGATTAGTTTGCCAATAAAGCTATTTTGCCTATGTGGCATTTTGAACTATTTAAAATGGAACTTAAGGTTATAATGGTTATTTTGAATTATGAGAAGTATGATGTGTTTGTGTGTATATATATTATGTACGTTACTGTTCTTATACATGAGCAAGATGAGTATTTGAGATCATCAAAATTGGATAGCTAATTTTGATTGTATACCATCCGTTGTCAAAATTTTAGTTTGAAAACCAAATTCATTCTTGGGTTTTTTATTATTGTTATTTATTTATATTGATTACATTAGGTGGGTTTACACAATACACATATTATACATGTTTTAAATTATACAAGAAATGTTATAAAACTATGAATACCAAACACCAGAAAACATTCTCAAGCCCATTTTTAAGGTTGTTACCGAATATCGGAATATGAGATAGTTTTTCAGAAAATACTTTCTAAAAAATGAATCATTTTCCAGAAAATGTTAATGCTGAGACAAACAGAGCACCTATGTTTGGAGGGTTAGGTTTTTTTCTTGGGAAGACACCAATTGTGAAGTACTCGCTAAGGGTGTGATGGCGAGCTGGATGGCTATAGGAGTTACTTGTGGCTTAACCAAACTTGTTGGCTTTGCTGGATTCTAATCATATGCTAGTTTTTCAAGTCTTTTTATCTTAGTTTCTTACTTTCAAGATATGTTTGATCTTGTAGCAAACTCCAACAATCCAGGCAACCTTTTTTGATTTCTTGATTTTACTTCCCATTGGCTCAGATGTTGAAATGCGAACATGAAAATCTCCACCTAACTTATCATCAGAAGAGAGTTGTTGTAGATTTCTAAGCGTTCCGTGGTAAATTAAACACCCATTATTATAGGAAATGGTAGAGAAAGCAAATCAAACAAAATCTTTGTTGTTTGATTTTTTTTTTCATTCATGGTATCTGAGGAGGTAGTCTTGAGTTCAAACTCGATATCCACTTTATCCTCCCATTTAAAATGTTAAAAATCCTACATGTTAGACACCACTTATTAAGAGAAGCTGCCACATTTTAGAGGGAGTATAGTATAATTTGTTATAA
Organism: Quercus lobata; assembly: GCF_001633185.2. Taxonomy (NCBI): domain Eukaryota; kingdom Viridiplantae; phylum Streptophyta; class Magnoliopsida; order Fagales; family Fagaceae; genus Quercus; species Quercus lobata. The sequence continues at coordinate 101,795,642 of NC_044905.1, read as the reverse complement.
ATGTTACCACCTTGGCTAAAAGGGGGTATGTTTCTCCATATGATCTTGTTCTCTACATTATATGACACTTGCAGCATGAACAAATTCTTCATCCTCTTTTCATGTTTGTTGCAGGGTTTTGGGACATGTACGATCCTGAGGGATACTCTCTCTGGTTCTGTGATTACAAGTACAATGATGAGAATACTGTTTCCTTTGTAACACTAAACAAGGTCGGTGGATTTCTTCAGAGAATGGATCTAGCACGCAAATATGCTTTTGGAAAGATGCTTGTGATCGGTTCAGAGCCACCATTCAAGGTGAAGGGGCTGTGGCTTTTCCGTGGGCAAGAGATACCGCAATTTGTGCTTGATGAGTGCTATGACATGGAGCTATATGAGTGGAAGAAGGTTGATATCACAGATGAAGAGCAAAAGGAACGCGTAAGTCAGATGATTGAAGATTACGAACCTTTCGAGGGCCAGCCTCTTTTGGACGCCAAGTGCTTCAAGTGAATGACCCCAATTAGTCCCTGGATTAAAAGTTGTTTTTTTGTGTGTGATTTTGCTGCTAGAGTTTTTATTGACGATTTCCTAAACAGACTAAGTTTAGTCTTTTTGTGTTTGAGTGGAGGTCTAGTATAATTTATAAGTTTGTTTCTACTGTTTCAAAATTTTAATATTCTATATGATAGAATCTTGTGTGTTAGATGAATGGTTGCTTGATGGTATGTAAAATTAAATTAAGAGTTGTCCACCTTTTTATACTAATGGTTTGTTATCAGATCAAGTGTTTTCTAATTTCTAATCTTGGTTTGCTGATTTAAGGTTGTTCATCTTTGATTCCAATCCTAATTTTAAGTTTCTAGTTTTAGAATAGTGATATTGTCTTATGTGTATCTTGCAATACTCAATAAAAATAAGAAGATTTCATCCAATACAGATTCTCTTTATTTACTACTCTATTTAATAATAACCTTGAAAAAAAATAAAATAAAACACTTAAAAGGGTTCCATAGTGGGTTTTGTCCCACGTTACCAAGTAGTTTGATATTAGTTTCATTAGTTTCTAATCTAGTTTCTTTTTTGTCAACTTATTTTACTATTCAGGTTTTTTTTTCCTACTATTTAAGGATTCTGCTGCACTTTTTGGTACAATTTATGGGTTTTATTGTATTATTTCAACTAATTTTTATTTTTATCTATGGTACTTTTAGTACAAAGTTTTCAGTTTCAGCAAAATAAATGGATTCTAGTTGCTTTTGAGATGGGCTTGGAATTTTTTTTATTTACATTAATTTATTTTTGGGTTTGGTGCAAGACTGCTCAAATGTTTCTCGCCATATCATATGCTTGGAAGTCTTAGAAACTACTACCAATTTTACCATAAAAGATAACACAACATTAGTTTGTAAGGCAAAAAATTGTAGTACCAATTTTACAGATGCTATAAAAGAATACATTTGTAGAGCAATCACATTTGTAGAATAACGTTACCAAACAGTCCCATAGTTTGTAAGGTAATCACATTTGTAGTATCCATAGCACCACACATGTTAAAAATGTTGGACCCAGACAGCACCACAAATGTCAAAAATGTTGGACTAAGACCAACCTAATCACACGATCCCTTTTAGAACTGGAAGACAATAGTCACAATGCTGAAAATATAGGTTCAGCACTGCCAAATAAGTAATTTAGACGAGACATATAGTTTTATCAGTATTGCACCAATGCTATCCTACACAATATTTTTTTATAACAAAATTTACGGTTATTGAAGTGATTGAGTGTAAGTAGTGGACACAATTGACACTCATAAATCACCACACATAATTGACCATTTTAACAATTGTTGATTTTTTGTGAAAAAAAAGGTGTTTGTATGACAAGCATTTATGAGTTTTACCTTTAGGCTTCGTTTGGTTGGGATGAAAATAGAAAGGATGGAAAAGGAGGTGAGGAAAATAGGGAAGAAAGTATTATTTTCCATTGTTTGGTTTAGGAGAGAAAACAAGAGGGAAAGAAAACAATGAAGAAAAAAATCACTCTGGGCCCACAAATATATAGGGGCTGTTTGGTAAGGTGTTTTGAACAACAATTCTCAGTATTTAAACAACATTACACATATTTTCACATAATTTTTCACTCACACGTATTTTCAAAAAATATAAACAATGTTACTAGAATAGCAAATAACTCCTATCCTCCCGATTTGGGAGGAAAACTGAGAAGAGAAGGGAGAGAAAGGATGAACCAAGTATTGAATTACACAAATACCCTCAAAAGTTGCCATCCAAATCAAGTGAGTCATCATTATTATTGCATTTGGGTACGGAACAAATTATTAATGTGTTTTGTTTTTTCTAAGCCTGGCTCAATGGGTAGAAAGGATGAAGGTGAAAGCTAGTGAATGCGCGTTATTTATTTATTTATTTTATGGAACAACGTGTTTTTTTTCATGAAACCTGGTTTACATATTTTATTTTTTAATTTGTGTTTGGGTTTTTTTTTAATGAAAAATAATTTGTGTAATTTAAAAAAAAAAAGTAGAGTTAATACTTATAAATTATAAATGTATTTAATATATTTGTAGGAAACACAATAAAAAATTATAATGTTTTAATAGTTTTATATAGTAGGGGCATGAGAGTAAATTTATTTGAATTACATGTTTTATCATCTCATTTTTTTTCTCAAACAAACAAATGAGTTTTCTATCTCTCTACTTTTTCATTCTTCCAACCAAATACATATGAGAGAAAACTAAATCTTTTACATCGTCTCACTTTTCTATCCCTTTCTCATTTTCTATCCTCCCACTTTTCCACCTCTCCAATCAATCAGACCCTTAGAGAGAGAGAGAGAGAGAGAGAGAGAGATGTAACCTCAAAATGCAAACTATTTGGTATCCCATAGTTTTGTTAGCTTATTTGCTAAATATGAGACAAAAAATTAAATTTTTTTTTTTTTTTAATTTTTGAGAATTTGAAATTAAAGCTAGGACAAGAAACAAAAAGCTAATAGCTAATAGCTTTTTGCCAAACACATAACCACAAGCCTTTTCATTTAAATTTTAACTTATCTTAATTTATGTTCAATTTTTTCAAAACCTTACATTTTCAAGTGCATACATACTTTAGCCAATTTTAAGCACGAAAAAAAAAAAAAAAAAAACCATATACAATTTCCGTGGGTTCCAGTTAGCTCAATTGGTAAAGTCTTTGATGATTGTATAAGAGATCTGGGGTTCAATCCCTACCTACACCAAAAACTGATTGGTATCTTAGTTTGATGATAAAAAACTATTATCAAGAGTGGACGCTATAGGTTGAAACTCTCTAAAAAAATATATATATATATACAATTTCCTTCTCAGATGCATATTCATGTACAATAAAGGGATGCTAGTTGCATGTACTCTGATTGCAAATTCAATAAAGGGACGTAAGAAGCTAGATGTTTAGTTCACAAATAATCTTTATTTTATTAAAAAACATAAAACATATTTCAAGTTTTAATTGCTTGTACCTTGCACTAAAAGTGGTTGTTGTACCTTGTGCTTTAAAAAATTTGTTTCCAGTTGCTTACGAAGTAGGAAGAACGGGAGAAATAGCCTCTTTTGCCTATTTTCTAGCACAAAAAACCTGTCCACACTAAAACCTCATGATTCAATCATCAACATCAAGGCAACAATCATAAAAAATCTAAGACTAAAAGCAAATTGAAAGAGGAAATTGAAGATGCATCTCAAAATTAAATTTAAGGCAAAAGAAAAAGAAAAAGAAAAGCTACATATTACCTATACAAATATTAGGCAATACATAGCTTTTATATATAAAAAAGGATAATGATAACAATTAAGGATGAGACTAAAGAGTTTGCATGAGATCCAAACCAAATTAAAACCAAATACCAAGGGCAACTCATAAAAAATAAAAGGAAAGGTAATACGTAAAAGAGTGTTCTTTCTTTGTATTTCTATATACAAAATGACCATTTGAAATATACATGAAATTCTAGTGTAAAAGAGTATTTCAATTTTGAACAACTAAAGACAAATATACAAACATGTAAGGAAGAAAATATAGAAAAGATTGAGTATTAAGAAATTTACCTATACTTATGCCTCAAAGTGAAATAAAGGAGGGGAAGAGAAGACATTTATTGATATTTTTTTTAAATCACATCTATTTTTTTTTTTTTTTTTAATTTTTGTGTGCAATTGGGTTGCAGTTTAGGAAAAATAAAGATATATATATATATATATATGTGTGTGTGTGTGTGCGTGTGTGTGTGTGTGTGGTAGTACCTAAATCTATGGATGAGAATTTATAGTATGAGTGTTTTTTTTTATTTTTTTTTATTTTTATAATTCAAAATAAAGAAGAAGGGAATTGAAAAATAAATAAATAAATAAATAAAACGTAAGAGTAAATTTTTCTCTAACTCGTCATTAACTGGCATTGGTGTGGTAGTTCATGACTAGCTTTTTTAGTTGTGTCATCGTAGCACCTTAGCTAGAAGATTCAGCTGCCACAATATGTGGAATTAGTGGAAGCAAGCAATGAGCTTTGTAAAAAAAGTTATGTATCAAGTAGAATATGAAGGATAAAGCTAGAGGGTTATTAACGCTATCAATCACCAGAGACCTTCTTACACGTTAGACCAGGTTTGGTCATGTTATACAAGAAACCTGTCATTTGTCAAGTACTCTACCAAACTGAAGTTTTAGGCCTTTTAAAAGGGGGTAATCAGCTAGCTCATTCATTTGCTAGAAGAACAGTTTAATTTGCAAATCTTAATATGTGGATATAAGATCTTTCACTAGATTTGGAAGATGTATTCTAAAATGATTTAGTTTATCAATAAATTAAATTTGCTTATCTTTTTTCTCAAAAAAAAGAAAAGAAAAGAAAAAAATACTACAACTAGGACGATTAACATGTGTTATTAACATGTGCATTGCATATGATCACTTGCTAAACCTTACTTAAGTGTGTGCTAGAAGCCTCGTAGTTTGATTGATTAGTACCTCATGATTTTATTATATATAGGAAAATAATAAGTTAATGAAGTAACTCATTAACAAGTTCAAGCTAACGAGATGTGTTAGGGTTAGACAATTTAACTAATGAAGTATTACTATGTGAGTCACTGAGTGTTGTTTTATTTTATAAAGTTATTCGTTATCAAATTATTTTTTTATTGGTATAGTTGTTAGTTTACATTGTTAATGATCGCATATTTAATATGCTCCCTTTCTGCCCCCATCTCCTTGTGTCACGCAATTCCTAGGGTGAAACTCATATTTAATTGATTTGATTATTTTATGGATCTATTTGACATAATTCTCAACCAAAAAAAAAAAAAAATTCAAATACCTACGTGTGGGAATATGTCCCACATTGGTTGTGTTGCATGGTGTGCGTGTCTTTATAACCAGCTCTGCGACTCTAGCTGCAGCTAGCAGTTATGAAGTTGGCTAACCAGCTCTGCGAAATGAATGGCTTGGATTTGCGCTTGGGGACAATGACAATGGAAAAATGAATGCGCTTGGATGATTGGATGATCCGTCAAAATGAAAAATCTGCGCTTGGATTTTTTCCATGATTGGAGTCAGGGACGAACCCAGGATTTCAAGCTGGGGGGGGGGGGGCCGGAGATAAACGAAAAAAAAAAATTCAAATACACATCCATATAGTCACTGGCGGAGCCAAGAAATTTTCTTAGGAGGAGCAAGTTAGTTATGCCTACATTATGTTAATAGGTTAAGCCTATGTTGGCTCAAAATGCAAAACACTCAAGTTAATTTGGCCCAAATTGTGGCCAAAATTAAATTACTTTATTTCATAAACTAACTTTAAGTAAACTTGTGCCTACATTTTTTTCACTGTACTAAATTTTTTGTACTTAGGTTAATAGGTTTGAACTTACCTTTTTACATTTTAGAGCTTTTCTAAGGAGTTACATCTAATGTTTCAGCATTTAGGATAAAAATTTGATTAATAGGTATGAAATTTTGAAGATTTATACAATAATTTTTGTTAAAAAAAGTGTGAACAATGAAGTGCAAATTACTATTTAAGTGCAATTAGATCAAATCAAACAATTAAACAATTATTTGTCCTCCTACTATTATCAGATATAAATAGATAATCTAATATTCTAATATAAACCACATTATTATATATTATATTATTATTATTATTATTATTATTAATTGTAGTGTACTGTGTAAAGAACATTAAAATCACCGAAACAAAAGTAATATACCTTATTATAAATAAAAAAATAAAGAAAGACAAAAGTATTATATGTGAAATGCTGTACAGCTGTACAGCACTTCATTACTCAGTCTAGAAGCTTTCTGGTCGGTCAAAGTGAACTGCTTCAACGGTTTTGGAGTCTTGCTGTGCTGAGTTTTCTTTTCTTTTCTTTTTTACATTTTATTTTTTTAAGGTTTTCATGGCTTTTGAAAACTACTGGACTGGCCGACTGGGGGGGCTGAGCTAAAAACCAAGGGGGGCCCAAGCTAAAAACCAAGGGATCCAAGCCTTTTTTTTGAAAATTTTACCTACTAATTTTTTTTTTTTTGGACCCGGGGGGGCCCGGGCCCCCTTTGGCCCCTTCCTGGGTCCGTCCCTGATTGGAGTGGAGTGGAGTGGTACTAATACTCCCCTTCGGTTGCTGTCAAAAACAAAAAAAAAAAAAAAAAAAAAAAAAAAAAATGAAATGCGCTGTGCTTACAAAAAAAACTTTTGGAAAATCAAAGTTATGGGCCCCACACAACCATATGAATCTCTCTGTCTGTCAGACTCTCAAAATCTCAGTCAAACCGATTTCCACCGAGTCAGCTCGGAATTCCAATATTATCGCACGACATATAGAATTTGTAAGAGATCATCATTTTACTGAATTCTATGTTTGATTATTTCAGCGGGATCTTTTTGGTTTTGGGTCGATTTCGATTTTGTAACTATGAAGTTATGCGATTTTGATTGGAAACTATGAATTTCTTTTCAGTAGTTATGTGCGTGGAATTGGTGTTGAGGCGAAATTAGATTACGAGAGCGTTTGGATTCGGCTGAAAAAAACTGCGCTTGCATTTTGTCTCTTTTTTTTTTTTTTTTTTTTTTTTTTTTTTTTCACACGTTTTGGAGCGTTTTGGGTGTTGTGGCTACTGTTCATGCACTGTTTAATAAACAGTAGCCGCAAACTTTGACTTTTCAAATTTTTTTGACCACTCACAGCATATCGTGTACTGTTTACGGACCCACAAATTTCACTTTTCAACAACTTTTTCATTAAAAATAGGTCCCACGATACTATTCACACATTTAAAAATTATTTCGCTACAGTATTTTTCAGTTTTCAGTTTCAGTTTTCAATTTTCAGCTGTATCCAAACGGACCTGTAGCATTTGCTAATTTGAACGGTTGACTTTTTCTAAAATGTCTCGCTTTTGAATCAGACGCGTTACTTTTCAATTCAATTCTTTTTAAAGGTTTCATTTTTATTATCGTTTTTGGTTTTTTGGTGTTCAGATCTGATATCGGAGCAAAGCGTTTTTCTGTGAATCTATGGCTCTTCTCATATTGATTATGTGAGACTGTTATCATTACTGATGCTACTCTCTCTCTCTCTCTCTCTGAATGCGTGTGTTGTGATGCTTAGTATTATGTATGCTTGAATTTTCTGGTCCACAAAGAGCAGTGGATTGATTTTGCATGCTAATATTCTAACGTGGTTTATACCTAGAATTGGACATGCAGTGTACCCTCCTCCAGTGAGTTACATCTTAATTTATTATGGAATTGTTCTATTTCCTTTTTGCCATTAATTGATGACCAAGCTTTATGGAAAACTTAGATGAAGTATAAAAGGAATGAAGTGAGGAATTTTTTCTCTTGATGTAAAATAAAAATCAATGTGGGAGTTCAAAATCACTTTTGACTTTTTGTAATTCGAATCTAGACTCAGGTTATAAAACTAGATCATGGAGTCCAAATTTGCGGGCATGTCTCTCCAATGCCAGAAAATTAACCTTTTTCCCGGAAAATCTGTCTCTCTCAACACCACCTCCATCTTCTAGCTCAAGTTTCATAGAGAAGTTGCAAGAGCTCTGGATTTCACTTATTACTGAGATTTGTTTAGTATTTTATGTTTGCTTATTTGGGGGGTTCTTTGTGGTATTGGAATACACACCAAATCTCTTTGTTTCTACAAAAAATTATTCCATAGAAAATCTTCGATTTTCCAAAAATGTTCGCCTTTGAATCAGACGCGTTATTTCAATTAAATTCTTTTTAATGGTTTCATTTTTGTTTTTCAATTAAATTCGTTATAGAGGCTTCAATGCCTCTGGCAAGTAAGGATTGATAGTGAATTCATTGTCAATTCATCTCTCTGTTATTCGCTTTTGCCCTGTTTGTCTTCTCTGGGCTTGCTTTTCTTTGGATTATTTGAGATTGTTTCCCGGTCTCTGTTGTGTTTCCGTTTTCATATCAGTCCTCTTCTTATTCATCTTTCACTTTGTTCCCTTAGTCTTCTTCGTCAATCCTCTTTTTGTTTCCTGTTTATATGTTCTCTTCATATTTTCTGTTTTCGTTAGTCTTTCGAATTTCTATCATCTTTTACATCATGTTGATTTTGTCTTGACTTACTATTTGTTCTTGATCCATGTGCATACTTCACCATCTTAATATTTTTTTTCCTTGGTTAGTGTCTGACAGCCACTTTCAACCTATTCATTATTAAAATTTTATTGCTTCTACTTGGGTGTGCTAGCACGCCAAATCCTCTGGTTCTGCATGTTAAGGGCAGCAGGAGACTGGCTCAACTGCAGCACATCTTCGTGGTAAAGATGTGTTTGGTTGCCCAGAAAACTGTTTGGGAAAAGAAAAGTTTTGTTTTTGAAATTTTATTGAATCTGACTAATTATGACCTCATTTCGTTAGCCTTGTTAGTTAGCAATTACTATAAAATTGGTCACAAATCTGATTGCTTTGCATATATTGCTGCTTGTTTGATGTGAATTTCAATATTTGAAGTTCTTAAACTTTTGCATTTCAGATCAAAAGATTTTCCTTTTTATTTTTTTTGAAGATACAATGAAAAATTCTTTATTTATTTCTTTTTTAAATGTCTTGGTTTGAAATCGTTTAGTATTCTGACCCAATTTAGGACTAAGAATTCTGAATTTTATGGTTCTAACATGCCAATGAGGTCTGGCTCAAGTGGCAGTTCCTTGTCCCATATGAATGTCGTGGGTGCTGGGGTATCTTACCAATTAAAAAACAATAATAATAAATAGAAAGAATTTTGCTTTATCTGAGTTTGCTACCACACCAAATCCTCTGGTTCTGGGTGTTAAGGGCAGAGGGAGAATGGTTGAACCGTGGCACATTTACTATAGTCAGTGTTTTTTATTTTAGTTTCGATAGAATTGTATTACTCTCTTTTTTCCCCAATTAAAGGCTGCATTTGATTGCTTATAATTGTGAAAATCCCTAGTGTGTAATTTGATTGAGTTTAGGTACAGGAAACAGCCGTTGAATCCATTAACCCATCACAATTGATTAATCTTGTTTGTTTCTGGATGGAATGCATTTGTAATTTGTTGCTCTTCCTTTGCTAATAAGGCTGTATGATCTATAATGCAGATCTTGCAAGCAGTGAAGACAAAGAAAAATTCATACAAGACACTCATCATTGCGGAATACCACTCTGAAAGTTGAACTAGATCCAAATTTTGAGATGGGTGTCTCTAATAAACCTCCTGAGTTTATCAAGATGAAACCTACTGGGAAGGTATAGTTCTATATTGTAAAATTTGTGGTAATCTATACTCCACTAATTGCATGTTAGTTTTATGAAAGGCTTTCCTAATAAATCTGTTACTCTTGTAGGTTCCCGTGGTGGAAATACCTGATGGTCCAGTATTTGAGAGCAATGCTATAGCACGTTATGGTAAGACTATAGACTTTCATCCCCCAACCATTAATTTTGGTGATCCTCTAAAGATTGTTATTTTGGGACTTATGGGCTTTTTATCTGTTGCTGCAGTTACTCGCCTGAAGCCCTGAAGGCTGACAATCCTTTATATGGTTCTTTTCATATTGATGATTGAGATGTTTATAATTAACTACTGATGGTTCTCTCTCTTTCTGCATTTGCGTGTGTTATGATGCTTATCGTTACATATGCATAAATTTTCAGGTCCACATACAGCAGTGGATTGATTTTGCATCATTTGAGATTGATGCTAATATTCTAGCATTTTATAGACCTAAAATTGGATGTGCAGTATACCTTCCTCTGGTGAGTTGCATCTTATTTTATTATGGAATTGTTTTAATTCTTTTTGGCATCTAAATGATAATGTAAAATCAAAATTAATGCAGGCTATATATATCCTACATAAAAAATCTAAATTCTCATAATCCCATCATAACTATGCACTGCCTATATGGGCCATATCTGATGTGTATAATTTTTGCGCGAAAACCTAGGAAGCTGCAACTTCATTATTGAAGAGAGAGCTGGGTGCTGTAAACACTCGTCTTGCCTCAAACACTTTCATGGTTGGGCATTCCGTGCTTCTGGCTGACATTGTTACACCATGCAAAGTATGTGGGCTTCACTCAACTGATGATTAAGAGCTTTACCTCTGAGTTCCCTCATGTGTAACGATGCAACTGGAAGCATGGTGAATCAGACTGAGTCTGTCCTGTCTTTTAGGCTTTTACAAAGAAGCCATCTCAGCCAAAAGAATCTGCTAAACCAAAGCCTAAGGATGAATCAAAAAAAGAAGCCAAAAAAGGAGGAGCCTGCGAAGCCCAAGCCAGAAGCTGGTGCAGAAGAGGAGGAGGCTTATATATTAAATGTTTATGTACATTAATTAGTTGGAGAAAGTGACTGGCTTATATACTAGCAGATTTGTTTTCAGTTCAACCATCTGGCCCATTCCCTTTGTTTTAAAACCTGAGTATACCATTTGTCAGGCCTTTTCTCCATACGAGCCCGTTCTCTGTGTTATATGTCACTTGCTGCTATCTCTGGGTACAATGTTGAGAATACTGTTTCCTTTGTAACACTAAACAAGGTGGGTGGATTTCTTCAAAGGATGGATCTAGCACGCAAATATGCTTTTGGAAAGATGCTTGTGATCGGTTCAGAGCCACCATTCAAGGTGAAGTTGCTGTGGCTTCTCCGTGGGCAAGAGATACCAAAATTTGTGTTTGATGAGTGCTATGACATGGAACTATATGAGTGGAAGAAGGTTGATATCACAGATGAAGAGCAAAAGGAACGTGTGAGTCAGATGATTGCAGATTACGAACCTTTTGAGGGCCCGCATCTTTTGGACGCCAAGTGCTTCAAGTGAATGACCCCAATTAGTCCTTGGATTAAAAGTTGTATTTTTGTGTGTTTTTGCTGCTAGAGTTTTTATTGACGCTGTTCTAACTTCTAAACAGAGACTAAGTTTAGTCTTTGTGTTTGAGTGGAGGTCTAGTATAATTTATAAGTTCGTTTCTGCTGTTTCAAAATTTTAATATTCTATATGATAGAATCTTGTGCTAGATAAATGGTTGCTTGTTGATGGTATGCAAAAATTAAATTAAGAGTTGTCCCCCATTTTATACTAATAATGGTTTGTTATGCGATCAAGTGTTTTCTAATTTCTAGACATGGTTTGCTGATTTAAGGTTGTTCATCTTTGATTCCAATCCTAATTTTAAGTTTCTGGTTTCAGAATAGTGATATTGTCGTATATGTATCTTGCAATACCCAATAAAAATAAAAAGATTTCATCCAATACAGATTCTCTTTATTTACTACTCTTATTAATAATAATTTTGAAAAAAATAAAATAGAACTCTCAGATCATCACTAGCGGTTTATCTAAAATTTTGTATTGTTTGGACAGTGAATAGTGATATTTAGCTTTTATCTATTTACTTTTTCAAATACATTTTCTAACAGATTCTTTATCATTTTCTCCATCTCATTTAAATATTATTTCTTCATTCATTCATTATTCAATATTTATTCTTTTTTTAGCAACTACATATTTTTCAACATTTTTTTATTCAATAGCTGATTATTATAATAGAAAAAAAACATTTGAAGTTTGAACAATAAATGCTGCAGTGTTCTCTACTTGTAGAGAAACACTGTAGCAATTCTAATCTAAAAAATGGAGATAGAGAAGCTGTTGGAGTGGATTTTTGGGGGTGATTTCTCTCTAAAATTGGCTTTAAAGAAGCAATTGGAAATGCTCTTAAGGGTTACATAGTGGGTTTCGTCCCACGTTACCATGGAGTTTAATATTAGTTTCATAAATTTTTTTTACATTCATTTATTTTTGGGTTCGTATAAGACTACTCAAATGTTTCTTGCCATATCATACACTTGGAAGTCTTAAAAAACTACTACCAATTTTACTATATCAAAGATTACAAAACATTAGTTTGTAAGGCAATCAGCCAATCACATTTGTAGTTGTATCCCTGGCACCACAAATGTCAACAATGTTGGACCAAGACCAAACTAATCACGGGATCCCTTTTAGAACTTGAAGACAATGGTCACAATACTGAAAATCTAGGTTCAGTACTGCAAAATAAATAAATCTTGACAGTCGCGAAACAGATAGTTTACCACATTAAAAAGTGGTAACCCATAAGCCCACGTTACCCTATCCTCGTATGGCCATGGGTACCCCCTTTTGTGTATAGTAAGCAGTAAGCACCACGCATATTGGCTCCGTACAAAACTCATATATTGTTTGGTTCTCTCATCTCTTTCTTTCTATATTTGATTATACAACCATTCGAATTTTCTGAAAATTACTTTTAAGTCTTCGTTTTTGTGTTTTTCTTTTTCTTTTTCAAAGGCAGATTTGACTTTTGGTATGTGAGATCGAGAGAGACGTTTTTCTTTCAGTGAAGACATGACTCTGGTGAGTTCAATTCATTGAATATATCTTAATTTTCTTTTAAAACTAATTTAAAAATTCATACATGAGTTTTTTTAAAAAGAACTTTGTTCCAAGAATTAATAGATTAAAATTGAATTTTTTATCTCTCAATTATCTCAACTATTAAAAATTCTATTGCACGGTCTGAATCTCAATCACATTAATTATAAATATTGATGTAAAATAGTAGATGTAAACAAGTAGGAAAAAATGCTCACACACTCCATGAATTTTAAACTAGTGGCCAAAATACCCTCTTAATTTTTCTATTGGCCAATTTATTCTCTAAACTCTATACATACATACCAAATTAATACCTCAGTTAATTTCACGTTAAAACAGTAATGGAATAATAGCATGTGAGAAGCATGTCACCTTTAAAAATTAACTAAATTACTGTTAACAAGATATATAGAAAGAGGAGAGAGGAGAGTCTGACCGGCGCCACAGAGAAAGAGAGAGGCAGTAGATCCATCAGTGGAAAAGCTTGGATCTTAGTTCCAACATAGATCGGACAACTCATACGTACCCAGAAAAAATGCTAGCAAGAAAGACTCACCGGGTTTTTTGCAGTTTCTTTTTTCGAATTGCTAGCATGGGGATTTTTCTAGGCGAGTTGTGTTGCTTCGCAGCTAGGCCTCTCTTTGTAAACTTTTTTTTCTCTCTGCAAACTCTTTTCTCTTTTAATAGTACTTCTACCTTTAATCTAACAAAAAATACAATTTAACATACATTAAAAAAATACGGATGAAAATAACAATTTGAATTTGAGAGAGAATTCTTGTACACCAAAATCATAACAAAAAAAAAAAAAAAAAAACATTCTTGTATTAATGATCCAAGAACAATACATACCACAAGAAAGAGAGAGCATTAATTTCAATTAGTTAGTTTTTAAAGGTAACATGTTTCTCACGTGCTCTTATTCCGTTATTATTTTAACGTGAAATTAACTAAGGTATTGATTTAGTAGGTGTGTATAGTTTGGGAAGTAAATTGGCCAATAAAAAAGTTCAAGGGGTGTTTTGGCCACTAGTTCAAAGTTTAAGGTCTGTATAAGCATTTTTCTCAAACAAGTATAAAAGGATAATTATATTTTGTTTAGCAGTCACTCTATCCTTATTTTTCGTTAAGTGTCTCATAAATATTTTATGCGTACATGTTTAATTAGTTTATCCAATAAAATAATGTCATATTATTTTTGTAGCTTAAAAAAAAATTAAAAAAAAAAGATATAGCATAATATGGATGAATTAAACACACGTAACAAGTTTATGTGGCACTTAATGAAAAATATGGATAAAGAGACTGCTGATATAAATGGAATAGAACTTTGAGAGATAAAATTCAAATTCTGAAACTTTAGAGTATAAAATCCAAATACTCCAAACTTTAGGAGTGTAGTTTGCAATTTTGCCTAAAAAAATCATTATGTGCGTCTAAAACCACTTTTTGGTTCTTATAAAAAAAATAAAATGGAAAATTTATTAAGATAATCAAATTTGGAGTTTTGGAGTATATGATTACCTTAATAAAATTTTCTATAAAAAAAATTATTTCTTGGACCAAAAAAAAAAAACAATTGAGCCTCTGAAGAGTTTCCCACGTCACAAAGTGGCAACTACACCAAAACCATAGTTATCACTTATCACCAACACCTTGGAAACCACCTGTTGTGTAGTAAGGTCACCATCCAGACTAGCTAGGTAGAGCTCTCTGGTCTGGGAGGATTGACCTTGAAAGAGTAAACCTACGACTTTACATCTTCTCTAGAGAGTCGTCAACACAATAACAAACATCAACCAGTTATGGAAATACAAAGGTATTCGTAGAAGAAAATGGATGTGTAGAAGGTTTTGCACGGGTGAACATTGTATTATTGATTGCGGTAAGTTGGATAATGAAATTGAAAGGTGGCGGACAAAAGCAAAAGAAATGAATATTTTATAATACAGAAGTTGTGAAAACGAACAAATCATTAAGAAAAATATTGATAGAATAATGCTAATCATTAAGACAAGACCATCATGATGATGATGATGGTAGCTAAATTATTCAAAAACGGAAGTGTAAAGGGTAAAGGATAGAAGAATAGTGAACCAAAAAAAAATTTTTTTTTTTTAATTTTATAAAAACACTGTTTACATTGGATCCGTACAAAACCCATTGTTTGGTTCTCTCATCTCTCACTCTCAGTTGCTCTCCCAGAAACTCATAGGTCTTACACTCTTTTCTCTCTCTCTCTTCTCTCGGATTATACTTTGATCGTTTCAATGGAACTATTCGATATTTTCTGAAAATTTTGTCTTTAGAGAACCAAATGCCTTGTTTTTCCACTATTAATTACTTTACGTGCGTATGTTTTTATTTTTGCTTTGTAAAGGCAGATTTGACTTTTGAGATCTGAGAGAAACGTGTTTTTTTTTTTTTCCAGTGAAGACATGGCTCTGGTGAGTTAAATTGATGAATCTTTTATTTGATTCCATGCGTTTCTTACCAATCACTTATCTATTTTATTTTATCCACCTCATATATGGTTTATGTTTGTGTTTTGACCTGCTAAGATAGTTCTATTGGGATTTAAATCCTGTGTATTGTAACGTACGTGTATATAATTAGCACACATGATAAAAAAAAAAAAAAAATTGTTCAAAGGGTTAATATATATATATATATATATAAAATATATTTACAAAAATCAATTCAAGGGTTATTAAAAGTGAATTTAACTTTTAATCTCAACTATTTAAAGTGCAATACTATTACACGGTCTGAATTTCAATCACTTGTGGTGCACTCATTTTGTCTTGTAAGGACTTAGGATAATGTATTGTTGCACTTATTTTATATGTCCGTTATTTTATGATCATTTTCATATATTAAAATGTGGATATTTTTACATCAATTATGAAAATAAATGTAAAATAGTAGATATAAATAAGAATAAGAGATAGTTTTCCTTTGTTGGAGTCTAATAGAAGGGTTTTATTTCAATTCATTTTTATTTTATTAAAGTTTTTTAGAAGAATTCTTTATTTACTTAGATACACACTTTGGTGTATAGAATACGGACTTCCTTTGTATTTTACTTTATTAAATGTAATAATCAAGTGGTTTTTAATTTGTCAAAGACTTTATAGCTGAATTGACACTTCCCATGCATAAAGTGCTTGGAGTCTAGGGGGGAAATGGTTCGAATTGCGAGAATAACAGCATGTTGTAATTATCTTTGTGGGGTATTTTTACCCCGCAAGCTTATTGTTCTCTTTAGGGAGCCAAGTCCGCAAGGTTTTGTTTCTCAGCCCCGAGTATAGAAGTCTAGGATTTTCACCTCAGGCCAAGGGCTTTAACTTGTAGCCATTTTGGCTTGACACCTTTGTCCCACATCGGTTGGAGATGCGCCCCATTCATGACTTATAAGCCCTTGGAGCGATCATGAGTGTACCACTACCACACATGCTTTAATACTTGGCTTGAACAACATGTTTCATGAAGTACTAAACCCATATTAGATCTACCCAATTACAAGTAAAGTGCATTTTGTTAAAGGATTAGCTAATTACATAAAATATGTCCCTAACAGTCCTATATGCCCAAAGGACGCTGGGTAAATCATCTAGTCATATCCCTTTTCCCCTCAAGTCAAGTCTTGATGATCTTTAGCAAGGATCAGTTTGCAACTTTAGCTTTTCCATTAGCCTGCGGGTGGGAAGGTGAGAAGTAGTAATTCTTGATCCCTAACTACTCGCAAAACTCTCTAAAGGGTGTATTGTCAAACTGGCGTTTGTTGTCTGAGATGAGAAACTTGGGATTCCGAAGCGGCAGATAATGTTTTTCTAGACAAAGCTTCTGACGTTTCGTTTGGTAATTTTTGCCAATGGCTTTACTTCTATCCATTTGGTAAAATAATCAAGCCCTACCGCCAAGAACTTCATTTGTCTTGTCCCCCTGGGAAAGGGACCAAGGATGTCCAACCCTCACTGAGCAAAGGGCCAAAGGGTCATCATTGGGGTGAGATACTCTGATGGTTGTCTAGGAATGTTACTGTAGCATTGACACTTATCGCACACTCTGACATAGGCTTCGGCATCTGCTTGCATGGATGACCAGTAATATCTTACATTAACTATATTGTAAATGAGTGATCTAGCCCTTGAATGATTTCCACAAGCACCTTCGTGAACGTCCCTTAAGATGTAATGGGACTCGTCCAGAGTTAAACACCTCAAATATGGCTAAGAGAAACCCCTTTTATACAACACCTCATCCATAAGGACAAACTTCGCTACTCTGACTGTTAGCTTCCTTGCTTCTTCTTTATCTTGTGGGAGGAGCCCATCTTTGAGATAAGACACGATTGGAGTGGTCCAATTAGCTACTCCATCTCTGATTCACTTTTGGAATATCAATACTTAAGATATACTGGACTTTGACTTGATCACCTATTATCTGGTCTGTTGATGCCGTCTTGGTTAAGACGTCAGCTTCTGTACTTTCCTCCCTTGGTATATGTTGAAACTGGGTTGTTATGAAGCCTTTAATTCATTGTTTAACTTTGTCCAAGTATATCTTCATCTGTTCTTCCTTAGCTTCACACGTTCCATTCACCTGGCCTATCACTAACTGTGAGTCTCCTTGGACGACGACTGAATCCGCTCCAGGTGATTTAGCTAACTCCAAGCCTTGTAGTAGGGCTTCATATTGTGCTTCACTATTGGTTGTTTGAAACTATAGACAGACTATATACTCCAAATGATTTCCTTTTGGTGAGCGTAAAACTATCCTAATTCTACCTACATGCTGTGTGGACGAGCCATCTACACAAACGACTCATTGCTTTGCCCCTGATCTCCACTTCGCTGCCCACTGTCAGGAGTGAATTTTGCAATGAAGTTTGCAAGGACTTGAGCTTTTATTGCTTCTCTTGATCTGTACCATACATCAAATTCACTAAGTTCTACTGCCTACTGGATCAGTCATCCAATAGCCTCCAGCTTGTTTATGGCCTTTTTTAGCAGGTGATCTGTTAAGATGTTGACTATATGAGCTTGAAAAAAAGGCCTGAGCTTCCTTGTTGCTGTCACCAATGAAAATGCTAACTTTTCATTAACGGATATCATCCTTCAGCTCCCTTTAAAGCTTTGCTGGTGTAGTAGACAGGCTTCTATACCTTCCCTTCTTCTCTGATCAAAGCCGAACTCCCCACATGAGGGGATACCACTAGGTAAAGGTACAACTCTTCACCTAGTTTGGACGAGCTCAGCAACAGAGTTGAAGCAAAATAAGCCTTCAGATCTTCAAATGCTTGTTGGCACTTGTCCATCCATTTAAATGCTTTTCTTAATACTCTGAAAAATGGTAAACATTTGTCAGTAGATTTTGAAACAAACCTGTTAAGGGCAGCTACTCGTCTAGTAAGGCTCTAGACATCCTTGACATTCTTTGGGGGCTCCATGTTTAGGATTTTTTTTTTTTTTTTTTTTTTTTTTTTTTTTTTTTTTTTTTTTTTTTTTCAGGATTTTCTTTAATTCCTCTCTACGAAACCATAAAACCAAAGAATTTCCCTGATGCAACTCGAAAGGCACATTTGCTCGAATTCAGCTTCATCTTATATCGCCTAAGTGTATCAAAGATTTCTTAAAGATTGTCCGAATGCTGCGTCTCCCTTGCGCTTTTGACCAGTATGTCATCTACATAAACTTCAACGTTTCACCTAATTTGCGGACGAAACATATGATTGACTAGCCTTTGGTAGGTAGCTTCCACATTTTTCAGACCAAACGACATCACTTTGTAACAAAACAAACCTTGACTTATGATGAAGGACGTTTTCTCCTAGTCTGCCTCGTCCATCTTGATCTAGTTGTACCTTGAGAATGCATCCATGAAGCTTAGTAGCTAATGTCCAGCGGTTAAGTCCATCAACTGATTAATGAATGGAAGAGGATAGCTATCCTTGGAGCATGTTTTGTTTAAATTGTGAAATCTACACACATTCTCCATTTGCCTTTTTGACCATCACTACATTAGTTAGCCAATTAGGGTAGTAAACTTTGTGAATGAACTCTGCGGTGACTAACTTGAGAACTTCTTTGATGACGTTATCTCATTCTGGGGCAAACACTCTCTTCCTTTGATGGACGAACTTGTAAGATAGGGACACACTTAAATGATGAGTAATCACACTTGGATTAATCCCAGACATGTCTTCATGACTACAGGCAAAAACATCTGTGCATTTCTTTAAGGAACCCAACGAGATCTTGCTTCGTCTTCTCCCCCATACTTGTCCTAATCTTGGTGAACCTCTTCGGGTTGGACTCGTCCAAGGGTACATCTTCCAATACCTCAATCAGCTCAGCCAATGTTCTTCTCTCTTCAATGTTCATTATCTGTATCTGCTTGTCCATGGCCAACATTGCTAAGTAACACTTTCTAGTGGTCAATTGGTCTCCTTGTACTTCCCTAATGCCATACTCCGTTGAGAACTTGACAGACAAGTGGTAGGTGGATGTTGTAGCCTTCCAACTATTCAAAGTTGGTCATCCAATAATGGCATTGTACAAGGATGAACAATCTACAATGAGGAAATTCACTTCCTTATTGATTTGCTGTGGGTAAGAACCAACCACAATTGGCAAAGAGATGGTGCCTATTAGTAGAACCTTCATTCTTCCAAACCCGATCAATGGCACACTCACTGGTCGAAGTAATTCCTTGTTAATCCTCATTTGTTGGAAGACTGGATAGCAGAGGATGTCTGTTGAACTCCCATTGTCTATTAACACCTTTCTAGTTGTATAATTTGCAATCGTCAAGGTAATAACAATTGCATCGTCATGAGAATGGTGTAGTTGTCTTGCATTTTCGTTTGTGAAAATAATGGCCAGTTCAACTTCTTTAATCATCCTTGGTGGTCATCTAGATATCTGAACATTTTGGACTTCTCGTAGGTAGGTCTTCTTGGCTTTGGATGAGCTTCTTATTAATGTGCCTCCTATAATAATCCTTATTTCTCTAAGCGGTTGGCATGCTAGTTCTTGTACTTTACACTTCATTGGCTATCTCTCATTCTTGTGGTCTCACCTAAGAAATTTTTTTTAACTCTCCTTGCTTAACGAAAGTCTCAATTTGCAGCTTCAAGTTATAGCATTTGTTCGTATCACGGTGAACACGACAGTGTTTGCTTTTGTTTCGCTTGCTAGGATCTCCTTTCATCCTCTCGAGCTATTTCAAGGATGGATCGTTTTTTGATCTGCATCAGTACTTAGTCAAGTGGAGTATTCAAGGGAGTGTAGTTAGAGTATCTTCTCAAGGATGCCCCTGCTTTCTTACTTTGGCTTTCTTTGGATAAGGACCTTGCTTTGGATGGTGTATATAACAATTTTCTGGTCGTTCACCTTTTTTCTTTTCTTAGCAATAATCGTATCTTCTGCGTTCATGAAACTTTGGGCTGAATGTATCAACTCAGCAATCATCTGTGGCTCCTGATCATACAACTTATGGATGAACAAATCTAAACTAACTTCATTGTAGAAAGCTGCCAAGAGGATCTTGTCATCCATCTCATCCACCAATAAGGCTTCTCTATTAAATCGGCTAATAAAAGAATGTAGGTTCTCGTTCTTTCCTTGCTCTATGCTAAGCAGACTAGACGAGGAACGCTTTTGCCTTTGACCTCCAACAAAGTTGTTAACAAACAACTTGCTTAACTCTTGAAACGAGGTTATGGTGTTTGGTGGTAACTTACCAAACTATACCCTAGCCGGGCCTTTTAATGTGGTAGGAAATTCTCTACACATGATTTCATTCGGTTCACCTTGAAGATGCATGGTTGTCTTGAATTTGGCAATGTGATCACAAGGATCATGCTTCCCATCATATGAGTCCAAGGTAGGCATTTTGAACTAGGAAGGCAGGGGGTGATTTGCTCTCCTCATTGAATCTTTCATTTCTTTCAAGGCTATTTTCATCAGATCCGTCTCCCTCCCCAAATGTGGTCCCCTACGAGTAACGATACCTTTGGACTAATCTCCTTCAGCGTTGTTCTCAGCCCCTTCATTTTCTAAATTTTGTCCTCGTTCTTCACCACGTCGATGCTGATACTGTCTATTAACTTCTCTAGTTAATTCCTAGTTCTGTTGCGTCAATTCTGCCATTGCAGCTGCCATGGACTGCAACTATTGTTGGACAGTCATCGGGGGTGCTAGTGCATGGTTTGGGTGACTGGAGGCGTTCCCACTCTCCTGGTGTTCTGGACTGGTGGTCATTGTCCTAGTTCGAACCATGCATCATTTTTGTCTTGGAAATCAAAGAAGTTAACACTTAGAAGTTTTTTCAAGTTCCCACAGACGGCGCCAATTGATGATGCACGAAAATCAGTAAGCTGGAAATCAGTAAGCTGGAATGCTTTGGGTTATGGTGATGGCTGTAGGTCTTAAAAAAGAAAGAAAGAATTATCAAGGGTGACTGGTGCAACTCGGCCAAGGACCCTTCGACGGTTAAGTTAGTTTTCTCTCTAAAACACAAGAATAAAAAATAGTGAATGGTGAAAAAGTTACCTCGGGTGAATGAGACTTGTTATAGGGAGTTTGAAGTAGATCTACTTGTTCGGATCCACCATCATTATAGGGGATGTGAGTAGTTAATGGAGAAAGTGGATAAATAGGATACGTGAAGCGGATTACGAGAAATTTTCTCCACTTTTTAAGAGTAGCACATCATTAGGAATGGCAACGGGTCGGGTTCGGGCCGGGTTTTTTCATATCCGGACCCGACCCGCGGACCAAGACCCGCGGCTCGAACCCGGCCCGTTTACTAAACGGATTTTTTTCCCGGGACCCGAACCCGGCTCCACGGGCCCCGCGGGCCCCGTCCCTCATGACCAGTCCAGCCCAAAATCAAAAACAAAAATTTTTTTTTGAGAGAATCAGAAACAAAAATTTAGATTTATGATTTTTCAGCCCCAAATCACAACCACAAACATAAATCCAAACACAATCACAAACATAAACACAAAAATCACAAACACAGATTTCAGATCTACGATTTTCCCTTTCAAAATCACAAACCAAACACAAATTTCAGAATCTCAGATCTATGATTTTCATTTTTCCCTTTCAGAAATCATAAACACAAACACAAACTCACATGATTCAAGCGAAGAACCCAGAAAAAAAAAAAGAAGAAAAAAAATGGAGAATGAGGTGGAGTGAGGTCGTGTCACGCTTGTGGCCATGGGCGAGGAAGATGAGAAGGGTAGAAGACTGTGCCGTCTGTGCGACAGTGCGAGATCGGCGACGGCGAGGACGAAACGGAGTTGAGAGAGTAGAGAGCCTGTGCGGCGGCGGCGTGGGTAAAGCCTGTGCGACGGCGACGTGAGGAAGATGAGAGGGGCAGAGGACTCAGTCTGCTTGTGGCCGTGTGTGCTGTGGGCTTCTTATGGCTGTGTATGTGAGAGAGGTGAGAGATGAAGAGGGAGAGGCGGAGGGTGTGACTATGAGTTGAAAGTCTGAAATGAGGAGAGTGTAGAAAAGTTTAGGGTTTTTAACTATATATATGTGAGGGTAGTTTAGTAATACTATATATATATATATATATATATAACCGGGTCTTATCCGGGTCGGGTTTCGGGTCGGGTTTCTGATTTTTTTTTTTTTATAAAATCCGAACCCGACCCGGACCCGCTTCGGATTTTTAAAAAAAAACCCATATCCGATCCTATTCTTTATCGGACCGGGTAAAATCCGGCCCATTAGGGTCGGGCCGGACCGGGTATCCGCGGGTCGGACCTAAATTGCCATCCCTACACATCATGATCAAATCATAAAGAATTTTATGAAAAGTTCTTGCAGGATTCACCAAGTGTTATCTGGTTGTCCATGACTTGGTCGTTCATGTCTTTGTGTTATGGACGACTATCCTGGAATTAGATAATCTTTTTGTAAAGGGATGTGTATTGTTCCTACATGTGATGCCATTGCTTGTTCTCTCTTTCGGTCTTCTTGGATATGGTCAAGTCATGGATGTGATGACTGTGGACGACTACTGTAGACGACTACCATGGACAAACAATTTGAACTTGGGTCCCCACCAAGGCCAACCTATTTTTCTAATCCGTTGAAGTAAACGAACGGCTTGGATGATTTTTTTTGTTCTTTTCGTGAATCACGAGGTGCGTAAATGAAAGGCTGGGATCGATGAATCAAGTCGGCTTTGGATGGTTTCTCAAAAAAAATGGTCGGCTTGGATGACTTCAACCCTTTTTTACTTCATAAGTTTTAGTTGTGCTGAGTCCGCCGACCGCGCGCAACTGAAAAGGATCCTCAGTGTTTCTTTTGATGGGACACAATCCTCCATTTAAGACTGCTATAAATTTCGCTTTAATTAAATTCTGAGATACTTCTCTCCCTCTCGCTCTGATAGATTGTGCAGCTTAATTAGCTTCTATGCTAAGCCCCGTCTTCTAAATTCATCAACAAATTGGAATGAGACGATCTATGCCCAAGCTTTCATACTCCTCTCCCCTAAGCGGGTAATAAACAGAACAATAGCTATGGTTAATCTTTTTGTTATGTTTTGTTTTGAATAATTAATACAATTTCTTTTTTACTTGGTAACAGGGAAGAAAAAATGCTATTGCATCTTGAAGTTGCTGGGAAAGCGTTATATGTACTGGTCCTCGTTGTTTTTCTACTTTTGTATTTAGGAGAGTGGAAACGTAATCGCAGAGGTGGTCGCCATGTCCAAACTACTGGGCGTGCCAACTTTGTCGGTGGTGATGGTGATAATGGGGGC
This sequence comes from Quercus lobata, assembly GCF_001633185.2. Lineage (NCBI taxonomy): Eukaryota > Viridiplantae > Streptophyta > Magnoliopsida > Fagales > Fagaceae > Quercus > Quercus lobata. Next base: position 101,771,882 of record NC_044905.1, on the reverse strand, counting down.
GAAACCATCAGCGGCCAAATTGCTAGCGAAGTTCATGCCATTGTCGATGATACAATGGGCGGCCAATTCGCTGGGGAAGTCCGTTTCGATGTCGCCGGTGATGATGATGGTGGCACCATCAGCGGCAAAATAGCTATGATCCAACTTCACTAGCTGCCACTATGCCTTTAATTTTGTATTTAAGTAACAATAGAAGTTTCTAAGTCGAGTTCCCATATTTGGCGCTGTTTATTTGTTTGTTTCTTAGCATTTTTTTTAAAGGATAGTTTATTACTTTTTAGGTGGTGACTTGTTAATGGTTTTAACTTTTAAGTTTGAAACTATTTTTTTTATTCATCAGTACCAACTTATAACAACTTATTATTTAAAATTTGTTATAAAAGTGTTATAAAAATATTATTAAAGTTTTGTCAATAATATACTTCTCTTATATATTTTATAGGGTGTGTGTGAGGTTTTGCAATTTCCTTTTTCCCCTGTATTTTGTTGGAATTCTTGGAACTCTCTGTGTTTGAATGAGTAATTGGAATTGAGCATATGTGTAATTTCACTATTCTATGAGCTGATCTGATTGGCCAATTCATTATCTCATATTCCACGTCTGAATATTAAACTAGGACACGTTTTATCTTATCTGTCCTAATTGCAGTAATTCATATATTAATGACATGACTCATTTTAAAATGAAATTATAATATTTTCGAAAAATCCTAAATACACTACAACTTTTACCATAGAATCTTTACAAAATGATGCGATAATAATTAATAAACAGTAAGTTTCAACTACCCATAAATAAATATTTAAATAAGTTTTATAATCGGTTATTTGGTAATTGTAATTTGTAAACCCAATAGTCAAAGTCAATACCGTTAGAGTTGTCAATATTTTAAAGAAGAATAATTATATGAAAACAGTAATGCTACAACGTGTTTCCATCTTCGGGGCAAAGTAGCAAGACATCATTCAGCTAAAAAAAAAGACAAAGTAGCATGACATCACAGCGACGACAAAAGGGTGAGTTCATTTTGTACGTTAGTATCTGTCTGTTTAACGAGGTTCCCAAAAGTTTTGGAAAGTCCAAGTTACGGGCCCCACAACCTTATGAATCTCTGCCCTCAAAAACTCGGTAATACCGATTTCCACCGAGTCAACTTGGAATTCCAGTATCGTCGGGTTTCACATTAGTATCTGTCTCTTATGTTTGCTTATTCGGTGTGTATTTTTTTTTTTGGGTTGATTTACTTTTTGTAACTATGAATTTATGCGATTTTGATTTGAAACTATGAATTTCTTTTCGGTCGTTATGTGCGTGGAGTTAGTAGATGCGAAATTGGATCTTATTTGCTAATTTGAATGGTTAACTAAAAGTTGGAAAGATTTGTTTGTTTTTACAGAAAATAATTCCATAGAAAGTCTTCGATTTTCCGAAAATGTTTTGCTTTTGAATCAAACGCGTTACTTTTCAGTTCAATTCTTTTTAAGTTTCAATTTTATTATCGATTTTGTTTTTTTGGTGTTCAGATCTGAGATCGGTCCGAGTGAAACGTGTTTCTGTGAAGCCATGGCTGTGGTCTGTCTCGATTTTGTGTATGTAACCTGTTATGGTTTTTTTTTTTTTTTTTTTTTTTTGGAAATTTTTTTTTTGTGTGGTAGAGAAGTGTTTGGTTGGCCAGAAAACTGTTTGGGAAAAGAAAAGTTTTGTTTTTGGATCTGAAAGCACTAGACTTTTATTGAATCTGACTAATTATGTCCTCTTTTTGTTAGCCTTGTTAGCTAGCAATTACTATAAAATTGGTTACAAATCTGATTGCTTTGCATATTCTGCTGCTTGCTTGATGTCAATTTCAATTTTTGAAGTAAGTTTTGCATTTCAGATCAAAATATTTTCCTTTTTTTTAATTATTATTTTTTTATTATAAATGTTTTGATCTGAAATTGTTTAGTATTCTGACCCAATTAAGGACTTAAGAATACTGAATTTGATGGTTCTGATATGCCAATGAGGTCTGGCTCAAGTGTCAGTTCATACTTGTTTCACATGAATGAATGTGTGGTGTGGATCATGTTGTGGGTGCTTGTCTAACTTTCCAATTAAAAATAATAATAATTAAGGGAAATAATTTTGCTGTTATCTAGGTGTGCTACAGTGGTGACTTTAGAAATTTTTTTCAAGGTGTTTTTTAAGAAGCATAATTTTTCTTTGTGTCGGCTCCAGGAATTTTTCCCAAATGTATTGTTGTTTAGTTGTTTCATTAATTTGTTTATCTTTTATAAACTATAATTTGTTATATTATTGTTTTATTAATTATAAAATTATTAATTATTGTTTAGCCTAACATAATTTAATTTGTTTGTATTTTATAATGTATTGGTTAATTAAATTATTAATTATTATTTATTAGTTGTTGTTTCCAATTAATTATTGGTTAATTAATATCCCAAACAAACAAAATTAATTAGTTCAACTAATTACCATGGTTGTTTGATATTTGGAATATTGTATTACTTAACAAAAAAAGAAAAGTTAATAAATTGTGCAGCATAAAAATATATAGACCGTATAACTTAAGTCCAAGTCTAAAAAAGTGTGATTTATTACATATTTTAAGACCATTAGTTGAACTAATCGACTTGCATAACACGCAGCCATATTTAAGTCGAAGTCTTAAAGTATTTTTCATATTATAGTTTTCATAAAATAAATAAGAAATATTAAATTTTAAGCAAATATAATAAAAAACAAATATATAAGTACGTAGCAATATTATAGTAGTTTTTTTTTTTTTTTTGAACAACAATATCACAGTTGATTTACTTATTATAAAAATTAGTTAATTTATTAAGATCATTACTGAAATAACTAAATAAAAAAGTAAATAGATAATTCAAAAAAAAGTAACTAATATAAAACATTAAAAAAGAGACCTGATGAAGCCTAAAGCTCTTAAAGCTACAGGCTACTGTGGCAGTAGGGGTACAGTGGTACTATAATACACGTGTGATGTATATCAACCAAGTAAAAACTAAATATAATAAATCAAATTAAAAGAAAAAGATCTTTTTTGAAGTGAAAAGAAAGAGATTTGACTGGTACATTAGCTATAAACAAATTATGTGGCCAAAACAGAGATTGGTACAGTGGTATATAGTGGGTAAGGAGATAGACTTGACTGGCGTTATTTACTAAGCTACAAACGGCTTTGCCAAACAGAAAAAGACTTCATCAACCCAAAGAAATCTCAGCAAAAGAAAAGAAAACACAACAGTTCGAGTAGGAGAAAGGGAGAAAGAGTCTTAGTGCCATTGTGCACTGATTTGGAGAAATCTGATCGCCGGTCATCGACTAGAGGCTGCCGCGGATGATAAGGACCAAAGTTTCGGATCTGATTTGGTGGTTTGCTCTGTATTGGATTTTTTTTTTTTTGGTGAGAATCCGTGGGTTTGTTCATCTGTTGGGCTTGCCGTGGGCTTGACTCTATTACAATTTTTTTTTTAAAAGATTTTAATTCAAATTTTTGAGGTTTTTTTTTTGGTTGAAAGTAGAACAAATAATATATATATATTTTTTTTTAATTTGAAGGTGTTCCTAATTTTTTGATGGAGATAGTTCCTAATACATAGCAAATATAAATTTTTTTTTTAAATTATTATATAGGAACACCCTGAACTGCACGTGTCATCGCCACTGCATTGGTGTTCCCAACATTAATACCCAAATCACTATAGATCCAAGTTATCCAACTTGCCTAGCCGTGAGTCCCGCCATGGCTTGCTAGTTATTATTACCAGCATATCTACCTGTGGAAGAACAGTAAGTACGTCCATGCACGAAGTAGGTGTTTGGTTTTTGTTGGTTTATTAAAAGGTCAACGGAGATTCTGGCACTTTATCCTTAATTTTTAAAAAAATTGGCAATATGTCTCTGTTTACAAACTATATAGGGGCGTGTCCCTGTTTCGATACTCGATTACTCTAAAATCGAGTTCAATTAAATACTCGATTCATAGAAAATCGAGTTATGCCCGATCAAACTTTAAAAAAAAAAAAAAAAATTTGCATGAAACTCGACTTTCAGGAAATCGAGTTCCATGCAAAAAAAAATTTATAAGTGTGATTGTCCCATATTCAGGGAGTTCTATAACAGCGTTTTTAAGCCCTATAGTGACGTTTTAAAGCCCTATAGCGGCGTTTTTATGCAAATTTTTTTATGAGTGTCATTGCTCCCATAATGCGGGAGCCCTATAGTGGCGTTTTTTAGCCATATGGTGACGTTTTAAAGCCCTATAGCGGCGTTTTCCTGCAAAATTTTTTTATGTCACCATACCAAGTTCAGGGAGCCCTATAGTGGCGTTTTCCGTGCATTTTTTTTTATTTTTTTATTTTTTTTTAAGTTTTATTGGTCATAACTCGATTTTTTACTAATCGAGTATTTCATTGAAACTCGATTTTAAGGTAATTGAGTTTCGAGACAGGGGCATATTCCTATATAGTTTCAAAATAGGGGCATATTGCTAAATATTTTAAAAATTAAGGGCAAAAGGCTAGAATTCCCAAAGGTCAACAGCGTAGGTATTACCGTTGTACTAAATTGCGTCATATTTAATAAAAAAATTAAATAAATAAAAGAAAAACACATAAAACTAATCTTTTTGATAATTTTAATCTTTTTTTTCTTTCTACAAAGTTGAGCCCACACTAAAAAAATAACATAAAATTACAGAAAAAGACAAAATTATATTAAAAAAAAGGTTAAAAGTTGCTATTAACGACCTAAGTGTCCGTTAACACAACTCTTATTAAAATAAACAGTATTTATTCTATACATTTTATTGCATATATTCTTATACACACATAAAATTCTAAGTTGAAAAATGTGTGTAATAGGGTATTGTGAGGATGTACAGTGAGGTTTTGCAGCTTTTTCTTTCTGTGTTGTGTTGTGTTGTGTGGGAAATTTGGAATATTGTAACTCTCTGTCTAATTGAATCAGTTTTATTGGATATATACCGTACGTGTCATTTGAAGATGCTTGTGAATATTGACAGGTTTTGCCTTGAGTCTTAACTGTATGTACTGTCGATTGTGCACATCAGGAAAATAAAGAGAGAGACTGTGTGGAGTTGTAAACTTGTAATAAAATATGTGTGTGTTCTAAATTATGAGAGGGCCCAAAAGAATAATCTGTAAGGCTATGTCTACAACCAACCAACTACCCCTGCTCTGCTCAAATTCTATTCTGGGCTCACAGAGGCATAAAAATGCTTAAAACGGTTAGGGTTATTGGGCCTAAGGGGAGCTAATTCAGGGATTGTGCAAAGTGGGCCGAAGAGGCTATTTTTACTTTTTGTTTTTTTGAGAGACAGGCTAATTTTTCTCCCTACGAAATATCCAGCAAAAAAGGTACGGCAGCTTCACTGCATAGGTCACAGCTTGTTTAAACCACTACTAATTTCCACATAGGACTCACTCCATGACGGCCTAAATATCAGCATAACCAGTTGCCTCTCGAAAAATGTTTAGTAGCACCAATCATCGACATCATTCTTCACAAAAATAAATCATAGACATCATGAGATCAAGGGCCTAATAAATTACACTTGTCTGGCGGTGTGAAAGATGTCGTTAGAGAGCAAGACAACTCAAATAAGCGATGAGACATTAAATGCTCAATCCCATATTAATGCTCTCATAACAATATTTTATCCCCCAAAAAGACATGCTCTCATAATAATAGTTTAGCTTTGATGTCAAGAAAATTATAGCTTAACTGGTCTAAGGTTCAAATTTTCTCTACTTATCGTAACTATCAAATAATAATAATAAAGTTTAGCTTCTTTCAATATATGAACTCTTAATAAAAAAATATCTTGGCGTAAGGAGGAAGAAAATATATTCATTTATATATAAATATAATGGATTTTGTGGGTAACTAGAGGAGAAAGAAAGAAAGATATATATATATGTATATATATATATATATATATATATATTTTTTTTTTTTTTGGGGTTAAATTACCATTTTAGTCTCAAACATTTATATTATGTGTCAATATAACATGTCAAATGTGTTAGTTTAATTCCTAATCTTTTGATATTTTTGAAAAAAAAATTCATAAAATTTTTATCAAAACATTCTTAAAATTGGATTTTAATCCTACATAATTTTTACAAAGTGATTTTTCATAAATCACTCTAAAGTAATTTAGATATTCAATTATTATATTGTTAAAAATTTACTAATTATATTTGGCAAAAAAGCAAAACTGACCCTCTAACTTTCACTTTTTTTCATTTCAGTCCTTTGACTCTCATTTTTTTCAATTCAGTCCTCTAACTTTCAATTTTTGTCAATATAGGGCTCCGTTACATTTTTGTTAGTGGCTGTCGTTAGACCCACTGGTAAAAAAAAGAAAAAAAAGAAAAAAGAAAAGTAAAGGCAGAGTAAAACTTGACTAAAATCCATCACCAATTCAATCAAGGCAGAGCAAAACTTGATTGAATCAAAAACAAAAACAGAAAAATGCCATGTTTCTGCACATGGTATACGGTGGAGGCTAGACACATTCCCAGACGGTAGCAAAAAGTAAATGCACGAACTCACTGTGCATTCCACCTTGTCTAAAATCATTATAAGAACACAAAATTTATATAGAAAACAACATTATTCATCATCATCATCATCATCATTACATATAAATATAGGTTCTTCTATCGTAACTTACATTGAGGGGGAAGCTGAGACTTGGAGAGAACAATAGAGTTATCTCTGAAAGTTTTAGAGTAAAACCCACCTTCTGGGTGGGCAGCTAGATTCAACTTGGCTACAATCTCTGATGCTTGAACCCATGTTTGCTTTCCTTTGTTTTGCCTTAATTGCACTCTTTGATCAGATCAGATCACAATTCAGATCAACCTAACCTTATATAATATAAACTTTAATGGCTCTTGGTCTTAATTCTATCAAATTTCAAGTGCTTCAGATTCGCCGTTGGCCTCAAGTGCTTTAGATTTAACTGCTAGCATAAACATCAAGTGCTTCAGATTCACCGTTCCCCTTAATGTGTGCATTTTTTCCCCCCAGATTTTTCTTATTTTCTTCTAATTACAAATTTTTAAAAAAAAGAAAAAGAAAAAAAAAGCAAAACATCGTCATTTCAGTGGGTTTAATGGCAGTTACTAACAGAAATGTAACGGAGCCCTACATTGACAAAAATTGAAAGTTAGATGACTGAATTGATAAAATTGAAAGTTAGAGAACTGAAATGAAAAAAAGGTGAAAGTTAGAGGGTCAGTTTTGCATTTTTTTCCTTATATTTTTTGGCACGTCAACTTGTAAACTCTAAGAGCATTCCCATCAAGGGTGTCAAATGCCAAATATTTGGCATTTGACACCCCAAACTCTAAAAAATCACTTCCATCAAGCATTGTAAATGCCATAATTTTTTGCATTGATGAACAGTGCAATCTCAAATTTGAGGCCGCACTATTCACCAATTATAAAAGTTATATTATTTTTTTATTTCTTGAGGCCCGCTTTCTTTTCTTCTTATTATTTTTTTCTTTCTCCTTTCCTTGTCTTTCTTCCATCTCTCATTCTTGCTCTGAGAGCCTCCAACCACTTCTTTGCTCTTTCTCTCCCTCTCCCACTACTCGACGTTCTGCCTCCCTCTCTGGCGAAACCCAAGCCGAAGCATCAAGTTAAGCCAATCTCTATCATAGTGGTTTCTTTTTTTGCTTCGGGTCAAAAAAATCAAATTCGGGTCAGATATTTTTTGGGTTGGGCTGGGTCAGGTCCGCAAATTTTGACCCGTTTTGCCATGTCTAGTAACATCAAACAAGGTTGGTGAATTTCTTCAAAGGATGGATCTAGCATGCAAATATGCATTTGGAAAGATGCTAGTGATGATCAAAGCCACCCTTTAAGGTGAAAGGACTGTGGCTTTTTCGTGGGCTAGAAATACCACAGTTTGTGCTTGATGAATGCTATAATATGGAGCTATATGACTGGAAGAAGGTTGATATCACAGATGAAAACCAAAAGGAACGTGTGAATAAGATGATTGAAGATCACGAACCTTTTGAGGGCATGCCTCTTTTTGATGCCAAGTGCTTCAAGTAATGACCCCAATTAGTCCCTGGATTAAAAGTTGTATTTTGTGTGTTTTTGTTGTAGAGTTTTTCTTGACTCTGTCCTAAACAGACTAAAGTCTAGTCTTTTTTTGTTTGAGTGACTTAGTATATTTCTAAGTATGTTTTTGCTGTTTCAATATTCTATATAATAGAATCATTTGTGCTATATATATGGTTGCATGTTGATGGTATGCAAATGTATATTAATAGAGTTTTTATCATTTTAAACTAATGGATTGTTATCTGATTAATTGTTTTCTAGCCATGGTTTTCTTATTTAAGGCTGCACATATATATTTGATTCCGATCCTAACTTTAGTTTCTGGTTTAAGAATAGTGATGTGATGAAATTTCTGATATCTTACAACAGTATACAATACATACATAATAGTTTTGTATTACTCTTCATTGAATGAGTAGTGATGTAAGTGTTCCTCTTTAGGCCTCTAAATAGATCACTTGTAAATTTTGTCTAATTATCATTTCTAAGGAAGCGTTTCAATCCTTCTGTAGAGTTTACTTCCCGATCTATTGTATCTCACCTATTAAAAAAGATAAACATGATTTTGATACCAAATTATGGAGGAAAGAAAAAATAAAAAAGAAAAGAGGAAAGAGGACAAAACATAACTTTGATTTCATGATAGAGTGAATGAAAAAAATAAAAAATAAAATAGAGAGAACATAAAAGACCTGATATGGTTTATATTTTGTTTTTTTTGAATTGGGGTTAATTACATGCTTTGATAGATTTGGAGTATTACGTATTCTATATATATTCAAAACAATTGAGATCCCCCACATGTGGCAGTTCATCCAAGAAGAAGTTGCACACATAAGCAGTTCGTAAAAATATTACTCCCTCCGTCCCGGTTTTTTTGTCCTCTATTCCATTTTGGGACGTCCCAAAATATTGTCCTGTTTCTAAAAATAAAAGTTATTAGTTTACTAATGTTCCTATTATACCCCTACTTTATTTTAAAAACTATTTGAAAAGAAAACTAACAAATATTTTAAAAAATCAATCTAATTATGGCACCTTTATAGTTGCCTCATTAAAAATAACTCTTTTTAAAAAAAGATAATAAATTTATTTTGGGGTAGTTTTGTAAATTTATACATTTTTATAAGACAGACAAGACAATAAATAATGTTTCCTTAAAAAGTTTGACTTTTCAAACAGGATAAACAAATTGGGATAGAGGGAGTATAAAATAGTTTGTGGCCGTAGCATTACTCTTTTTATATTAGAAATGCTAGAGATACAGAATTTTTTACAACAAATTTACAAACTGCTAATGTGGTGAATGGTTATTGGTAAATAAAAAAGTAATATTATTAATGTGGGCCTAAATGAAAACTAATAAGAAGTTGAACACATCAACAAGGTAAGTTATACTTCAACATCTCAATGTAAGTTTCTCAATTGAATGTTATTTACTATTTGAAATTTAATTTTAGACTACAATAACTTAAAATTTAAACATTTGATTGATGATATTGTTATTAATCTTTGACCTTCTTGAAATTTTGCAAGCATGAAAGATATAAGAAAAAAATGTAATCCAATAATAGATTTGTTAAAATTTACATCTAATGAAAAGAATTTTGAGTGGAGCTATAACTCTGTCCATAGTTAATAAAAACCATTTAAGGCATACATGTTCTTAGATATGTTTTTCTTGCACAATGTGTGTTATGTTTGAGGACACAAACCTATATATAATATTTATATGTGAGTAATGTAATCAATTAAATAGGGTTAAATTTGCTACACACACATTGTTTTACATAGTTTTAAACACATCTGAAAAGGTAATTAATTAAAATCATGATTTATAGTCACAATTTTCAACATGAAATTGTTTTTGGGTATATATAAAATAGTTTGTATGTAATAAACATTACTCAATTAAATAAGTCCCACATTGGCTAGTAATAATAAAAATGTGTGGTTAATATAACATCTTTGAGTATAAGGTGTTGGAGGGTTCCATTTGTTTGGTTTTCAATTTGAAAATGAAAAACCCCCCAATGGTTTTCATCCTTTATTTATTTATTTTTTGTGATAATTATAACATGTTGTTAATTTCATAATTTTAACACTTTCTCCTCTAGACTTTCTGTGCATTGCAATTCGAACACTTTCTTTTCTAGACTTTCTGTGCATTAGAAGGTGTCAATTAATAGGAATTGTTCCAAATGGCTTTCTCATAAACAAAAAAGAAACATGTCGGTTGATTGAGTCCAATCTCAAAGGGGCAAATTGGGAATATATCAAAAAGAGTAATGTCGATGCCACATAAAATGGCACAACTTGTATTGCAACTTGTCCATGTGGTGAATTGTGAGTGTTAAAGGTGTGATAGTGGGTCTATATGGGAACACACTTCTACTCCTCAAAACTCACCACGTGAGCAAGTTATAGCACAAATTGTACCATTTTATGTGGTGCAAGCATTACTCTATCAAAAACACCGACCAAGAAGAAATAAGAATCATTTGTTGGTGCACCAAATAACAACAAAATATCACATTAATAGGGGACCAATTACCGTATCAAAACGGGGTGACCATTATTGTATCAAAATGGTCATTATCTGTTGACTAGTGGCTCTTTTCCCTTTTCCACACAAATGTAAGTCATTATCTGCCGACCATTATATTGCAGCTTCTTTTATTCTTTTTTCTCCACTAGATTCTTATTAGCAAAACTAGTTCCATTGACTGTGATTTTTAAAATTGGGATCCAAATAGTAGGATTCTATGAACCCACCTAACCAAAATAATTAGGATCATGCTAGGATCGTACGTGTTAAATTATTGATTTTTTCAAAAAACGTAAGCGTAAAAGTAAGTATTATTAATAATTGCTCTTTTCCCCTTTCCACACACATATAAGTCCTTATTTGTTGACTATCATACCGTGGCTTCTTTGATTATTTTTTCTCCATTAGGTTCTTATTGGCAAAACTAGTTCCATAGACTGTGATTGTTAAAATTGGGATCCAGATAGTAGGATCTTTCAAACCCACCTAACCAAAATAATTAGGATTATACTAGGATCATAAGTGTTAAATTACTAATTTTTCAAAAAATTTAAGCGTAAAAGTAAGTATTATTAATAATTGCTCTTTTTCCCCCTAATTATAATTAATGAAAAATGAACTAGGTGGCTAATTACTAGCATCTCTTTTCCCTTTTCCACACACATATAAATCATTATTGGTTGACTATAAAACCGTGGCTTCTTTGATTATTTTTTCTCCATTAGGTTCTTATTGGCAAAACTAGTTCCATAGACCGTGATTGTTAAAATTGGGATCCAGATAGTAGGATCTTACGAACCCACCTAACCAAAATAATTAGGATCATACTAGGATCGTAAGTGTTAAATTACTGATTTTTCAAAAAACTTAAGGCTAAAAATAAGTATTATTAATAATTGCTCTTTTTCTCCCTAATTATAATTAATGAAAAATGAACTAGGGGGCTAATTACTAGTGTCTCTTTTCCCCTTTCCACACACATATAAGTCATTATTTGTTGACTATCATATTGCAGCTTCTTTGATTCTTTTTTCTCCACTAGATTCTTATTGGCAAAACTAGTTCCATATACCGTAATTGTTAAAATTGGGATCCAGATAGTAGGATCTTATGAACCCACCTAACCAAAATAATTAGGATCATTAGTGTTAAATTACTGATTTTTCAAAAAACTTAAGCATTAAAAAATAGTTAATTTATTCATTTAATCTAACAGTAATTAAGATAGGAAGAGAAACACTGCATTTATATTCAGCAGCGACGAGAGTGGTCCATCCATTCCTTCCAGCAGATGTGGATTTCCAAGGGTGAGTACGACGAGAGTGGTCCATCCATTGTTCACAGGAAGTGCTTCTAAATTCTACAACAGTGCTTTGATGGTGAGTTTTATTTTATTTCCATTTAGTTGGCTTTTCGTGCCATGTGTCATGTGAACTCGATTTGGTTGACGTGGAGAAGTGTTGGGGTAGTATCACTGAAGGAGGGTACGATATTTTGATCTTGATGTATCGAATCAAAGCTTTTCATTTGCGCGTGAGAGGCTTGTGATTGTCCTCTGGATGTGGTTCGCACAAAATTGGTCCTCAAAGTCCTTGCTCACCTTGCATTATCTGTGGTTCAACCATGTCCTTTAGTAGGATGTTTGTAGCAGGAGAGTGATTGTGCTGCTTTTTTCCCTTCTATTTTTTTTTTTCCTCTTTCCATACTTGACGGTTTTTTTCCCTGGGAACATTAATGTTAATAGCAATTGTATGAGAAAATTTTATGCTAGTGTCAGTTTGCGGTAAACAAAAAAAACAAAAAACAAAAACTGAAATACATAAAATTAATTTTACAATTACTTTCTATGATGTTTCATATTTTGAAATTATTACAAAATATTTTTATTAATTCTATGATTTACATCCCTTTCAATGTACACAATCAAACAATTATTCATATATTGATCTCTCATTTGATTGATTTATTTAAAAATTTTTAAGATCAAAATGTGTTTTTTCTAAGATTTAAGATTAACAAATTTCTACTTTTGTTTATCGGGCTTATCAAAAAAAAATTTCCCAGATTTTAGATCAAATTGGTTTGTTATTGAGCTTTTTTTGTGTTTAAAAATGCTAGGATATTGTTAAGATGATTATATTCAAACTTCTTTTATCTGGGCTTAAAAAAAAAATCTAGGATTAGGGTATTTAAAATTTTATTTTAGGGAGGTCAAAACAAAAACAAGATTAAAAAAATATTATACATAATTTATTTGGGGCCAATTGAGGGGGTTCATATGATATTGGCATGAGTGTGTATTGGCGTGAGTATCCCAAATTCCTTTTCTCATTCTCTCTTTCTCTCCCTATGCGTCCAGCTGTGGGTCCTCACTACAAACAACATGACTTGTTTCAACTTTCAACCCATATTTTCTAAGGGTTCGCTGAAAATGGTTGAAACAAATGCTAAAAAACAAATGCTGTGGTCATTGCTCTCTTGCTTTGGCAACCATTTGGGTGACAGGTGACTAAACATAAATGTGTAGAGTCTTAATTACTATTGTCACTGATGATGCCGAAAATAGTATCACCAGTGAGTCACACGTTCCTCGTACGATCAAACGGCACCTGCACAACGAAAAGGAAGAACCTAGCAGAGAGTACCGGTGTGGTACCGGCCAAACACCCTCCGAAGGTCAAGTTAGAACTATTCTCACTGCTCTAGAGTGCTAGAGAGGGTAAATTATGCGTACCCTAGTTTGTGAGGATGCTTGGGCTTTTATACTAGTAGAAGGTTGACCTCTTTACCTTGGAGTAGAAGTCCTTTCCTTATAGGAGTCCTTTTGAGCGTATTTTACGGGATCTTTTCCTTATGGGGATCCTTTAAATATTATCTAGCGTGGAAAGCAAATAAACTTGTGCCCGGTCCGTCAGCCTCAATTTTCCTCCGTCACCTTTGTTATACCGTCAGCATTTGAGTCGTCAACCACGGAGTCAGCTGATACTATGACCGTCAGCATAAGCACCGTCTGCTACGCCCAAAGAAAAAGTATTAAACCGTCGGCTTTATGTCCGTGTGGTTTAAGCTCTCCTTTTATCCTCATCAGTTGCCCCCTACTCTACATGTTCGACGAATAAGACCGTCAGCATGTGGAGTTAGAAGATGACTAGGGAAAAATCAAATATGAACGACTCCTCGATCTTCGAGCTATTAAATGCAAGGTCACGTGGCATTCATTCGTTGGCCTCGTTTCTGGGCGCGGGCGTCGCCTCGTCTTCCGTGCGTTTTCTCTCTTGTATAAATACCACGCCTCTTCACTCATTTCATCATTTCAACCTCGCTGGTCCTTCACTCATTTCATCATTTCAACCTCGCTGGTTTTTCAAGAGAGAATCCGTCACCCTTACTTCCAATTTGATCCGTCAGCTGTTATCAACACCGTCACTTTCAAGGTCGTTCCATCCATTCAAGATCTGCTTCACCTGTAAGTTCTTCTTTCCTTCTCTTCGCTTTTTTCTCCCTTTTTTATTTTTTCCTGAAAAAACAAAGTCAGTCTAGGAACTTAGAGCATATCCGTCACTTGTAGGTAGTCAGATGTCGAGTGACGCGTCGAGTGATCAGTCGTCAGTCCTCGATGGAGCGGGCTACGACGAATTCTTTGGCTCAGGTCAAGAGTCCGACGGCTTTTCTGAATCGTCAGGAAAGGAAACGTCAGCCCAGTCCCTTAGTATTGATGTAGAAGGCCAAGTTGAGGAAGTTAGGGATAAAGTGTTAAGTGAGGTTGAGGTCGAGAGGAGAGACGAGGAAATTTGTGTGGACGGGAACGGGGATGAAGGCGACGAGGAGTCGGATAGTGACGGGAGTAGGGACGAGGGTAACGAGGTTAGTAGTGACGGAAATGAGGATGAAGGTGACGACGAGTCCTGTGATGGAACTTCAGGGAGTTCTGGAGGTAACCGTCCCTTCATCCTCCCGGAGGAGTGGGCCGTCAATAAATTCCTTCCAAAGATGAGCAACAGAGTTTTTAACGAGTTGCGTACCCGTTTCCAAATCCCAGACCACATTCCTATCCGTCTCCCTAGAAAAAATGAGAAGTGTTATACAGGGAGGACTGCTGATGTGGGGATGTACGATGCCATGTTCGCTGCTGGCCTTAGATTACCACTGACGGCTTTACACCGTCTAGCGGATTTCTTGGGATTGTCCGTCAGCCAAATTGCTCCGAATGCCTGGAGGATTTTTATTGGTGCTGAGATCCTTTGGGGTCGCTTGAGTGGGGGGAACCGTCAGCTTTCGCTAGACGAGTTCTTTTATTGCTACAGACCCCAGCATAAAGTATCTGCCAAGGGGACTTACCATTTTGCTCCACGTGAGAAGAGCTTAAGATTAGTGTTTGATATGCCAGACTCCAATAGAAATTGGAAGAATAGATTTTTCTTTGTTAAAGGGACGGATTGGGTGTGCCGTCCAGGTGAGTGGGATACACTGCCTGGCGGTTATTTTGATAACACTTGGGCCTATATTAGGGAGTCAGGTTGCCCCCTTGTCTTACCGTCTCTTTTCATTTATCAGGGAGTTTTCTTGAGTCCGTCTCCTTTAACACCGTCTATTCCCTTTTATTTCAGCTAGTGCTCGCCCGGAGATATCTGACGAACAAAGGGAATTTATCCGTCGGATACTTGGCATATCGCTTGAGCAACGGAAGTGTAGGGACTTGATCACCCTAGACACCCTCCATTTGTATTGTGGGGGTCCAGAGCCGACGGTTGAAGCTCGGAAGTTGGAAGAATTTTCTCGTAAACGTAAGTCGAAGCCTTACATGACCCGTCGGTTTATTTCTTTCGTCGGCTATTACTGATCCGTCAATTTATTTTGTGTAGAGATGGAAGCTGCGAAGCAAAGGGTGAGGGCCGCTGCTGCCCGTAAGAAGGAGGAGGAGAAAGCTAAGGGAAAAGAAGGAGCGTCAACCCCTCATTCCTCTTTGAAGAGTTCAGTTAAGAGGAAGGCTGACGGAAAGGACGATCCTCCTTCTAAGAAGGTAGCTGTCAGTGCAGGGGATGTGCCTTCCACGAAGTCGCCTCCCAAGTCTGGTCACGGTGCTGGGAAAGGAGTGATGACCTCTTCTGGTCCCGTCATTGAGGGACCCCGTTGCTTGCTGACCCACAAGGATTATGCTGTTGAGGGGGTAGAATCCCTCATAAAACAGACGGATCTTGACCCTTGTGCTCAGCTAGGGACGGAAGACCTGGGGGCGTCAGCTTTCTTTGACATAGCACGGGTATGCTTTTTACTTTGATTAATTTAATGTTTGCCTTGCTTTATGGCTGACGGTTGTACTTCCTTCAGGCCTTGGTTCGTGTAAAAGCACTTCAAGACCGGTGCGTGGCCAAAGAAGGCGCCGTTTCTCGGGTTAGGAGGCATAACGCCAATCTGATGGATCAGCAAGCGCAATATAAGGAGGCCGTCCGTCTCTTAAACTCAGAGCTGAAGGATGTAAAGGAGAAGTTGGGAGAGGCTGAGGGTCAGCAGAAGAAGCTTGAGGAGGAGGTTTCATCCTTACGTGCACAAGTAGAGACGGCTGGGACTGATGCGGTCCAAAAATTCAAGACAACCCAGTCATTTATTGACTCCTGCGCTGATTATTACGGCACAGGTTTCGACGATTGTCTGAGGCAGGTAGCGTCAGCTTATCCAGAGTTGGATCTATCCGGAATTACCATGGACGCCTCCGTGCCGATGACTCCTGCTCGTGAAACTGTTGCTGACAAAGGTGACAGACCTATTAGTTTGGACTCTTTGCTTAATGATGCCGGAGTTATTTTGGCTCAGCCAGCCGTCACTATTCCTGCCGAGTCTTCAGATGCGGCACAAATTGCCAAGGATAAAGCTGATGGGGTCTCCAAGGATGTTCCTGCCATTTAACCATAGCTTTTCTATTGTAATTTTTGAACAATGTTTTTAAATGTCCTTTTGTTTATTGGGCTTTTTACCTGTAACTCTATTTGCCCCTTTTTATGGCACTTGGAATTCGTCGCTTTGAACATGTATACTGATTCTAATTTCTTATGGCCCCATTTATTTGATGAGATCGTTATTTTTTTGATTTTTTAGCCCCTTTTTATCATTTCTACGGGCTTGTTGGTTTGAGAACCACGTTTGTAAGTAGGGTCTTACTTTTTCGTTAGACCGTCATCTATTGGACCGTCTGCCTTATAGGTCCGTTAGTTTTAGGACCTGGTCCATATGATGATATTTTCATCCACTAGACCGTCAGCTTTTTAAGCCTGGTGTATCTAACACCTTCATTAGTCCTTAGTTTTTTAGGACTTCGTCCATTTGATGATCGCTTCATCTTTTGGACCGTCGGCTTATTAGATTTCCCGGACCGTTGGCCTTAGACTTGATTTCTCTGACATCTTTTTTGGCCCGTCAGCTTTTTAAGCTTTGGTGTATTTAACACCTTCATTAGTCCTTAGTTTTTTAGGACTTCGTCCATTTGATGATTGTTTCATCTTTTGGACCGTCGGTTTTTTAGATTTCCCGGACCGTTGGCCTTAGCCTTGATGTCTCTGACATCTTTTTTGGTTCGTCAGCTTTTTAAGCTTTGGTGTATTTAACACCTTCATTAGTCCTTAGTTTTTTAGGACTTCGTCCATACGATGATTGTTTCATCTTTTGGACCGTCGGCCTTAGCCTTGATGTCTTTGACGTCTTTTTGGTCCGTATGTTATGGACTTAGCGGTTTTGGCCGCGAACCTAGTAGACCGTAGAAGAAATACACTTCAGTAATTTCTGAAAAACTCCTCTTATTGTCATGCATTCAAATGAAAGTAATTA
The DNA here is from genome assembly GCF_001633185.2 of Quercus lobata. Taxonomy (NCBI): domain Eukaryota; kingdom Viridiplantae; phylum Streptophyta; class Magnoliopsida; order Fagales; family Fagaceae; genus Quercus; species Quercus lobata. The sequence continues at coordinate 101,754,381 of NC_044905.1, read as the reverse complement.
AAACCAAATCCTGCCCCTTGGGCTAAAAAGAAGAATTGTTGCAAAAGATTAAAGTAAATGATAGTTATGAGGAGTGAGACTAAAGTCTTGCTGGAATGTAAAATAAAAAATTGAACTTTGTGCTGTCGCTCCTACTGGTAGTATCTTCGTAGGTGCTCGGTGTTCCACGGGTGCGGCAGTTTCTTTCCTTCCAATGTCTCTAGATGGTATGTGCCTTTCCTTAGCCACGACGTAACTCTGTAGGGTCCTTCCCAATTGGGGCCGAGTTTCCCTTGGGTAGGGTCCCTAGCGGCGCCCATGACCTTTCTAAGAACAAGGTCTCCAACCTGGAAGTCCCTGTGTCGAACCCGAGAGTTGTAGTGTTTAGCCATACGGTCCTGGTATCGAGCGAGCCTTTGTTCTGCTATTGCCCTGATTTCGTCTATTAGGTCCAGCTGTAGTCGCATGGCCTCATCATTTTTGTTTTCGTCGTGGTTGTGCACCCTGTAGCTTGTGAGCCCAACTTCTGCTGGAATGACCGCTTCATTTCCATATGTCAGTCGGAATGGTGTTTCTCCTGTGGGTGTCCTTGCTGTCGTCCTGTAAGCCCATAATATGCTTGGCAATTCATCGGGCCATATACCCTTTGCCCCCTCGAGCCGGGTCTTGATAATTTTGAGCAAGGATCGGTTCGTTACTTCGACTTGGCCATTAGCCTGAGGGTGGGCGGGGGAGGAATAGTGGTTCTTTATTCCTAGTTGTGAGCAGAAATCTCGAAAGGGGTCGTTGTCGAATTGCCGTCCGTTGTCCGAGACGAAGACTCTAGGAATGCCAAACCTGCATATGATACATCTCCAAACAAAGCTTCGTACGTTTTTCTCCGTGATTGTGGCCAATGCTTCAGCTTCCACCCATTTTGTGAAATAGTCGATGCCTACCACCAGGAACTTTAGCTGTCGTGCTGCTGTAGGGAAGGGTCCCATGATATCTAAGCCCCACTGTGCGAACGGCCATGGGGCCGTCATTGGGGTCAGCTCTTCGGTTGGTTGCCTAATAATGTTGCTGAACCTTTGGCACTTGTCGCAGGCCCTGACATAGGCTTCGGCGTCCTTCTGCATAGTGGGCCAATAGTATCCTGCTCGCACAAGCTTGTGTACCAACGATTTGGTCCCTGAGTGGTTTCCGCAGATTCCTTCATGCACCTCTCTCATGACATAGTCTGCCTCTTCCACACCCAAGCATCTTAGATATGGTCGGGAGAAACCTCTTTTGTAAAGGACATCTTTTATCAAGACGAACCTCGCTGCCTGGACCTTAAGTCTTCTTGCGGCTTCCTTTTCGTCTGGTAAGACCCCGTCCCTCAAGTATGAAACTAACGGCGTCGTCCAGCTTTTGTCGGAGCATATTTCCTGCATGTTGCTGAGGTCTATTAGCGGAGAAAGCTGTATGAAGGAGAGTACATTACCAGGGATGACCATTTGTTCTGCTGAGGCGGCTTTCGCTAGGCGATCGGCCCGCTCGTTTTCTTCTCTAGGGATTTGGACAACTTTAGCTTCTAGGTCAGCCACTCTCGCTTTTACTTCACCAAGGTACTTCTTCATCTTTTCGCCCTTGCACTCATAGTCTCCATTGATTTGGTTAGTGACGACCTGTGAATCGCAGTAGATGACTACCCTCGCGGCTCCTGCTGCTTTGGCGAGGTCGAGCCCTGCTATCAGAGCCTCATACTCTGATTCATTGTTGGTGGCAGGGAAGTCGAGACGGACCATACATTCGATGGTGTCCCCTTCGGGCGATAATAGCACAATGCCGGCCCCTGCGGCTTGCCTGTTGGATGACCCGTCCGTATATATACTCCATTGAGGGGACTCTGCTGCTTCCTTGTCTTCATTATGAGTGAACTCAGCTATAAAGTCGGCGACGACCTGTCCCTTGATGGCAGTCCGCGGGCGGTACTGAATATCAAATTCGCTCAGTTCTATAGCCCATAATGCCAATCGTCCCGCGGCCTCGGGACTGCTCATTGCTCGCCTTAAAGGCTTATCGGTCAAAACGTTCACCGTGTGGGCTTGGAAGTACGGTTTGAGCTTGCGGGCTGCCGTGATCAATGCCAGGGCAAGTTTTTCCATGGGCGGGTATCTTTCTTCGGCCCCATGAAGCGCTCGGCTTGCGTAGTACACGGGCTTTTGTACTTTCTCCTCTTCTCTGATCAGGGCCGCGCTAACTGCCGCGGGGGAGACGGCTAGGTAGAGAAAAAGCTCTTCTCCTGGCTGCGACGGGCTTAGTAATGGTGGGGAGGAAAGGTAAACCTTCAGTTCTTCGAACGCTTGCTGGCATTCGTCAGTCCACTCGAAGGACTTCTTCAATGTTCGGAAGAAGGGTAAACACTTGTCCGTAGCCCTTGACACGAACCTGTTTAGTGCCGCTATCTTTCCGTTGAGGCTTTGTACCTCCTTCACATTTCTTGGTGGTGCCATATCCAGGATGGCCTGGATCTTGTCCGGATTTGCTTCGATGCCCCTCTGAGACACCATGAATCCTAAGAATTTTCCTGCCGTTACTCCAAAGGCACACTTTCCTGGATTGAGCTTCATATTGTAGGAGCGAAGTGTGTCGAATGTTTCTTTGAGATCTCCTAGATGATCTTCCTCCTTTCGGCTTTTCACCAACATGTCGTCCACATAGACTTGGACATTCCTCCCAATCTGCTGCGGGAACATTTTGTTCATGAGTCTCTGGTACGTTGCGCCTGCGTTTTTTAGGCCGAAGGGCATCACCTTGTAACAGAAGAGGCCTTGGCTGGTTACGAACGACGTTTTCTCTTGGTCGGCTTCATGCATTCGGATTTGGTTGTACCCCGAGAAGGCGTCCATAAAGCTCAGCAGCTGGTGTCGAGCCGTGGAGTCTACTAGGATATCGATCCTCGGGAGGGGGTAGCTATCCTTGGGGCAGGCCTTATTGAGATCGGTGAAGTCCACGCACATCCGCCATTTCCCGCTCGCCTTCTTGACCATCACCACATTTGCTAACCAGTCGGGATAGTATACTTCTCTAATAAAACTTGCTTCCCGTAACTTTCTGACTTCTTCTGCTATGGCTCGGTCTCGCTCGGGGGCAAACACTCTTTTCTTCTGTCTGATAGGTGGAAAGGCGGGCGATACGTTCAACCTATACACCATGACTGAAGGATCTATTCCCGGCATATCTTCATGATCCCACGCGAATACGTCCCGATTGCGTCTGAGGAAGGTTACGAGCTCCTGACGGATCGTGGTGTTAGCGAGCGTTCCAATTTTGGTCGTTCGACTAGGATCGGAATTGTCAAGGGGTATCTCTTCCAACTTCTCGACCGGCTCTGTTACCGTCCGGCGCTCTTCTATGCTTAAAGCCTGAACCTGATCCTCCATTTCCATCATGGCTATGTAGCATTCGCGTGCGGCCATCTGACTCCCGCGCAGTTCGCCTACTCCGTAATCAGTCGGGAACTTGATCATTAGGTGATAGGTGGAGGTTACTGCTTTCCATGAGTTGAGCGTGGGTCGCCCGAGGATAGCGTTGTAGGCTGATGAGCAATCGACCACCAAGAATGTCACGTCCCTGGCTATTTGTCGAGGGTAGTCGCCTACAATGACGGATAATGTGACTGCGCCTAATGGGAATACCCGGCTCCCGCCGAAGCCAACAAGCGGGGCGTTGGTTGGGATCAACCGCTCTCTGTCGATCCTCATCTGCTGGAACGCTGTATAGTATAGAATATCCGCTGAACTGCCATTGTCGACCAGCACCCGGTGCATGTTGTAGTCCCCCACACGCAGGCTGACGACGAGCGCATCGTCATGTGGATGGTGAGGGCGTTGCGCGTCTTCCTCTGAGAATCCGATTATGGGACCTTCTCTCCGTGCTATCTTCGGCACGACTCCCGTCAGCTGAACATTTTGTACCATCCGAAGATAGGTCTTGCGGGCTTTCTTGGATGACCCGGCGGCAGCCGTTCCTCCTACGATCATCCTGATATCCCCGATCGGAGGCCTCGGTCGCTCATTGTCCCGTCGGGGGTGCTGGTCTTGTGCGGGGGGATCCGCTCTCTCCTTGCTAACGAATCTCTGCAGCTTCCCTTGTCTGATAAGGGCCTCAATCTGCTGCTTGAGGTCATAGCAATCAGCCGTGTCGTGGCCGTGGTCGCGGTGGAAACGGCAATACTTATCCCTGGAACGTTTGTTGGGGTCGCTCTTCAGTTTTCCTGGGAACGTCAGAGCCTCTTCGTCCTTGATTTGCATAAGGACTTGATCCACCGGGGCTGTTAGCGGAGTGAAGCTCGTGAACCTTCCCCCCATTGGTCTAGGGCGTCTTTCTTCCCTCCGGTCTCCTGTTCTTGTCTTCTTGCGGCCTTGGTCCTGCCGATTGTCTTCCTGTCGTTCTCTTTTCCTGGGCTTCTCTTCCCGAGCTAATAGGGCATCTTCAGCGTTCATATACTTCGTGGCGCGGTAAAGAACTTCCGACATGGTCTTAGGGTCGTTTTTGTATAGGGAAAACAAAAACTTTCCCTTCTTCAAGCCATTCGTGAATGCCGCAACAAGGATCTTATCGTCGGCTTCGTCGACTGAGAGTGCCTCTTTGTTGAAGCGGGAGATGTAAGCCCTTAAAGTTTCATCTTCTCGCTGTTTCATGCTCATCAAGCACGCTGTAGACTTCTTGTATCGATGGCCTCCAATGAAGTGTGCGGTAAACTGAGCGCTGAGCTCTTTGAAGGTGCCGATGGAGTTTGGTGCCAGTCGGCTGAACCAAATTCTCGCTGCGCCCTTCAGTGTTGTAGGGAAGGCCCTACACATGATGGCGTCCGCTACTCCTTGAAGGTGCATTAGGGTCTTGAAGGTCTCCAGGTGGTCCAGCGGGTCCTTGACCCCATCATAACTGTCTATCTGTGGCATGCGGAATTTGCTTGGTAAAGGGTAGGAGTTGACGGTGGCGGTGAACGGCGAGTCAGTTCGGTTGACAAGGTCGTCCAGGTCGCTTGATACTCGTCCCTTGAGAGCATTCATCATGACCTCCATTTGTTCCTTCATGGCCTGCATCTCCGCGATAACAAGTGGCGGAGCAATCTCTGCGAGGGAGGGGATGCTCGTGTTCTGCCGTTCTGGTTTGCTCGGGGCGTTGCTGGCCTGGGGGCCTTCCTGATTTCTCCTGTCGGCGCTAGTTCCCTCTTGATCTGCTCCTTGGTTGTTGGGGGCTGCATTCTTCTGTCTCAGTTGCTCTTCTAGGTCGTGATTTTGTTTGGTGAGGCGCTTTACGGCAGCGGCGAGTGTCCTCACCTGTCTTTCAAGAGCAGTCGTAGGGGCTTCTTCTTCTTGAGCGTCGTTGGTAGTCGCCATTGAGCGAGTGAGTACCATGTAACTCTTTTGTCTAGGAAGCGAGAACGTGCTACGCTTCCCACAGACGGCGCCAACTGATGATGCCGAAAATAGTATCACCAGTGAGTCACACGTTCCTCGTACGATCAAACGGCACCTGCACAACGAAAAGGAAGAACCTAGCAGAGAGTACCGGTGTGGTACCGGCCAAACACCCTCCGAAGGTCAAGTTAGAACTATTCTCACTGCTCTAGAGTGCTAGAGAGGGTAAATTATGCGTACCCTAGTTTGTGAGGATGCTTGGGCTTTTATACTAGTAGAAGGTTGACCTCTTTACCTTGGAGTAGAAGTCCTTTCCTTATAGGAGTCCTTTTGAGCGTATTTTACGGGATCTTTTCCTTATGGGGATCCTTTAAATATTATCTAGCGTGGAAAGCAAATAAACTTGTGCCCGGTCCGTCAGCCTCAATTTTCCTCCGTCACCTTTGTTATACCGTCAGCATTTGAGTCGTCAACCACGGAGTCAGCTGATACTATGACCGTCAGCATAAGCACCGTCTGCTACGCCCAAAGAAAAAGTATTAAACCGTCGGCTTTATGTCCGTGTGGTTTAAGCTCTCCTTTTATCCTCATCAGTCACATTTCCACACATATACAAGTCATTATCTGTTTGACTATCATAAAACGCGCGGTTTACTTTAATTGATTTTTTTTTCTCCACTCGGTTCTTACCCGGTAAAACTAGTTCCATAGATCACGTTTCGAAACGAGATGGGTCAACTCGTGAAGAGGTAACTATAAATATATTCTCCTTTCCATAATACTGTTCTATCCGGATTGCTTTTGTCTTTAAAAAACACACACACACTGCTAGCTTAAAATAATCGTTACAAGCTTTGTAATTCATTGCCCAGATGAATTATTTTCATTTATTAGAAAAATAAAATTCAAATCTTCTTTCCACTAGTTTACCATTCCAACAACAACAACAACAAAATTTCTAAGATTCAATTAGAATGGTTCTTCCCATGCCAAATCCACTCTTACCCTCGACTCCTCTCAACAAGTAATGATAACTATGGTACTTATACATTTTATTTTTCAACTACATATTTAGTTCTCAACTTTTGTCCCATCTTTAAAAAATGATCCTATATATATATATATATGTATGTATGTATGTATGTATAAAAATCTTTTATTTTAATCCTTATACTTGAAGTTTGAGTGAACAATTTTTTTGTGCTAACTTGCAGTCTGCCTTTGGTTTTTGTTTTTCTTGCTTTGTGTCTTTGTCCTTATCCTAGCACCATGCCTAGGAAGACTAGAGCCCATATGACCCCCTCCACTTCCTCTGAGTCTCTCTCTAGGAGTGAGTTGTTTAGGAATGACAAAAGCGAAGAGGTCTATGAGAAACTGAACTAAAAGCGTAAGATTTGGGCTGAGCGTTCTGTTGTGCTAGATGAGGTAGATCCTGCCATTAGGGTAAACCTTAAGAGTCGAGGTTGGTTGTCCTTGTTAGAGGTAGATCATCCACCCCAGACCGCCCTGATTTAAGAGTTCTTCTCGAATCTCTCTTGCCACCTCTATGATTCCAACACCCTTGTTAGGAGTTGGATATGAGGTGTTGAGTTCACCATTACCCTTCGGATAGTGGCTGATGCTCTTGGGGTTCCAGTCGTTAGGGAGCCTGTCTATCCCTATGAGGAGTCTCCACCCTTAGATGACGTTATGTCATACATAACTGGGTTTTCTATCTAGTGGGGTTCTGATCCTCGGATCACGTCTGCTGAGCTTACTGAGACTGCCTATCTTTTCTTTAGGATAAAGTGTCATTCTTTGTGGCCTATTTCTCATCTCCACACCATCCCTCTTGAGCGATGTTTGTTCTTGTACGCTTTTGTTTCTGGTGTGTCTATCAGCTTTCCACATCTGTTTCTTCGTTCTTTGAACGAAGTTCATAAGAGTTCTGCCGTAGCGCATGCTCTTATCCATCCTATTTTCATTTATAGGATTTTGTTGTTTCTTGGTCTAGCTGATTTCCCTGCCGATGAGCCCGTTCATGTCATAGCTCCCATAGGTGCCACCTTCCTTAGGCAGAGGGCTGCTCACTTGAGAGTTGGTCTTACGCATCCTAAAGGTGCGTTATCTGGTGTTGTTCCCCCTCCTCCCTCTTCTATAGGTGCTGATACGGCTGAGGCATCTGGTGGTGGTGCCGCTGATGCTGATGTTCCTCCACTGACTACTTCGGATGATTCAAACATTCGACGTACATTGGATCATGTATTGACCGTTCAGGCGGCTCATGGACAGATTTTGGTGGACGTGCTCAATGAGATCCGTGCTTTGTGCGCAAAGTTGGCACAGTTTCGACGATCCTCACCGCCACCTCCTTTTGATGATGGATTTTGATTGCCTTTTCGCATTCCGTCACAAAAAGGGGGAGTATATATTTGAGCACTGGTAGAGTTTTTGTTTTTAGGGGGAGAGCATTTTTTTTTATTGGAGCTTGTGGAGATTAGATTGTATCTAGGTGCTTCACTTTGTATTTACCTTTATAGCTCGTTTTTGTTTTTGTTGGGCTATTCATGTTAGGGGGAGATACTTTTATTATTTCATATGTTTCTTGATTCAACTGCTTATTGATTTATATTTATGAGTTATTCATTGATATATATCTTTATTGTGTGTTGATTGAAATCAAGAACTTATTTTGTTTGCTTGTATTTTCCACACATGCAGTTATGCATTTTGTTCAGTGTTTCAGGAAATATACAGGTTGATTTAATTGAGCTACTGTCTACACTTGCAACTGATGGATAGTAGTTAGGATTGAATTTGTTTTTATGAGAGTAAGAGGGTGTGAATAAGAAGAGACAAAAATAAAGGAGGATGAAGAGAAAGAGGAAGAATGATATTAATGTCGAGAGTAGTAGGGAGATGAAAAGGTAAGGGAGGGAGAAAGATTGAAGTAGTGGAGAGATGAAATGGTAAGAGAGAGAGAAAGGTTGGAGAAGTATAAATATTAAAAAAAATAAATGTTAAAAACAATTATAAGAAAATTGGAAAAAAAAAAAAAAAACCCCTAAAGCTTGAAAGGTTTCAACGTTTTGTTTTGTTTTTGTTTTATTTTGTTTTTTGTTTTGTTTTTTTTTTTTTTAAAAGCTGAAAAGGCTCACTTAAAACCCTAAAACTGAACTGAAAAGGCTTTGAGTTGGTCTTGATTGAGGAACTAAATAAATAAGAGGTGGGCTGGATTAATTATACAGATTTATTATAGGGTGATAGTGGAAGTAAATAAATAAGTAGTGGGCTACATTTATAGGGTTGAAAATTGTAAAAAAACCATTTTAAAATTGTAGGACAAATTATAATTTAAAAAAGAAAAAGAAAAAAAAAGAATGACGTGACAGCTGATGTAGTACAATGTGAGAGCAGCAGTATTAAACGCTACGCTTTAGCTTTTAGTAATATATAGATTACTCTAACTTGTAGAAAAAGATAACTATTAAGTTAACCCTCAAGATTTAGCAAAAAAAAAAAAAGGTTAAACCCTCAAGATAAATTGGCTACAAGCATATGAATAATTGAAGGTTGTCTAGGTCTCTTCTACATTAGGTTATATATCAAATCAATTTCTTTTCCTTTTTATTTGTTCGTACTTGAAAGTTATAATATGAAATCACTTTCTCTTTATTTTTGGCTAAACAACAAAAAGAAGTTTCGGGTGTGGACTCATCAACCTCACGTCACGTGACAGTAAGGATAATACAACGTGTTAGGACATATGAAATCACCTGTCATGATATATGAAGTCATTACCAAATGTTTGTTTTTTATATTTTACTAGCCGCGAACCCGTGCGTTGCGCGTGATAATTATTTTTATGGTGGTTTTATTAATTTTTTTTTTAATTTTGCAATTTAAACTAATCTAAAAATGAGTAATGTATTTCATAATCATATTTTTATTTATCATAGTAACAATCATAAATAAAATATAGGAACAATCCAAAACACCAAAAAAACGTAAACTAAAAAAAAATTAATAAAACTTAACAATGATTAATTGAACTAATATTAGGATAATTTTTTTTTTTGATAATCTGTTAAGGTTATTTTCTTTTTAGAAATTATAATTTCGGCCACCCAAAACATATTATCAAATAAACAATTATTAGCAAAACCAAAGAATTATATTTCTATACATACATTGTTATAAAATAATAATAATAAAAATAAAATTGCAAAAGTTAAAATTTTTCACCTATCCAATTATTTTCATTTGGCTAACCTTTGCTTTTCTTTAAATAAATGGCATTATAGAGTACTTCTAATACAACTATTAAGAGTCTTTGTCAACCACAAAGGATTAGAAAATAAACAAAAATTAGTAAAGTCTCATATATAGTTTAACATCTAAATTGAGTACTATAAAAAATCATGCTATGTAATCGAATAAATACCGAATTATCTAAATCATGCTATGTAATAGAATAATATTATATTTTTATATGCTATATTTAATTCTTTAGAACGCAATAGGATAACATTTAACAATCAAAGAGAATAAAAAAAAAAAAAAAAAAACAACAACAACAACAATTTAAAAAACAAAACTAAATCACAATTTTAAAAACAAAACTAAATCGCATTAACCCAAAATAGAGTTTTAAAGAATATAAAAAATTATCAACCTAAAGTAGAGATACAAGAAAAATAAAAAAATCCACCAAAAAATTTAGAGAGAGAGAGAGAGGGGACCTTTTTTTTTTGTGAGGGAAAACTATGCATAGAATAGAAGAGATAATGACAAATTTATGGTAAGAGGGTGTGAATAAGAAGAGACAAAAATAAAAGAGGATGAAGAGAAAGAAGAAGAATGATATTAATGTAGAGGGTAGTAGGGAGATGAAAAGGTAAGGGAGGGAGAAAGATTGAAGTAGTGGAGAAATGAAATGGTAAGAGAGAGAGAAAAGTTGGAGAAGTATAAATATTAAAAAAATAAATGTTAAAAACAATTATAAGAAAATTGGAAAAAAAAAAAAAAAACCTAAAGCTTGAAAGGTTTCAACGTTTTGTTTTGTTTGTTTTTTTTTGTTTTGTTTTTTTTGTTTGTTTTTGTTTTTGTTTTTTGTTTTTGGTTTTTTTTTTTTTTTTAAAGCTGAAAAGTCTCACTTAAAACCCTAAAGCTGAACTGAAAAGGCTTTGGGTTGGTCTTGATTGTGGAACTAAATAAATAACAGGTGGGCTGAATTAATTATACAGATTTATTATAGGGTAATAGTGGAAGTAAATAAATAAGTAGTGGGCTACATTTATAGGGTTGAAAATTGTAAAAACCATTTTAAAATTGTAGGACAAATTATATTTTAAAAAAGAAACAGAAAAAAAAAGAATGACGTGGCAGCTAATGTGGTACAACGTGAGAACAGCAGCATTAAACGCTACGCTTCAGCTTTTAGTAATATATAGATTACTCTAACTTGTAGAAAAAGATAACTATTAAGTTAACCCTCAAGATTTAGCAAAAAAAAAAAAGTTAAACCCTCAAGATAAATTGGCTACAAGCATATGAATAATTGAAGGTTGTCCAGGTCTCTTCTACATTAGGTTATATATCAAATCAATTTCTTTTCCTTTTTCTTTGTTCTTACTTGCAAGTTATAATATGAAATCACTTTCTCTTTATTTTTGGCTAAACAAGAAAAAGAAGTTTCTGGTGTGGACTCATCAACCTCACATTACGTGAAAGTAAGGATAATACAATGTGTTAGGACATATGAAATCACTTGTCATGATATATGAAGTCATTACCAAATGTTTGTTTTTTATATTTTACTAGCCGCGAACCCGTGCGTTGCGCGTGATAATTATTTTTATGGTGATTTTATTATTATTTTTTTATTTTTACAATTTAAACTAATCTAATAATGAGTAATGTATTTCATAATTATATTTTTATTTATTATAGGAACAATCATAAATATAATATAGGAACAATCCAAAACACCAAAAAAACGTAAACTAAAAAAAAATTAATAAAACTTAACAATAATTAATTGAACTAATATTAGGATAATTTTTTTTTTTTGATAATCTATTAAGGTTATTTTCTTTGTAGAAATTATAATTTCGTTCACCCAAAACATATTATCAAATAAACAATTATTAGCAAAACCTAAGAATTATATTTCTATACATGCATTGTTATAAAATAATAATAATAAAAATAAAATTGCAAAAGTTAAAATTTTTCACCTATCCAATTATTTATGTTTGGCTAACCTTTGATTTTCTTTAAATAAATGGCATTATAGAGTACTTCTAATAAAACTATTAAGAGTCTTTGTCAACCACAAAGGATTAGAAAATAAACAAAAATTAGTAAAGTCTCATAGTTTAACCTATAAATTGAGCACTATAAAAAATCATGCTATGTAACCGAATAAATACCAAATTATCCAAATCATGCTATGTAATAGAATAATATTATATTTTTATATACTATATTTAATTCTTTAGAACGCAATAGGATAATATTCAACAATCAAAGAGAGTAAAAAAATAAAAAAAACAACAACAACAATTTAAAAAAAAAATAAATCATAATTTTAAAAACAAAACTAAATCGCATTAACCCAAAATAGAGGTTTAAAGAATATAAAAAATTATCAACCTAAAGTAGAGATGCAAGAAAAATAAAAAAAATCCACCAAAAAATTTAGAGAGAGAGAGGGAGGGGACCTTTTTTTTTTTTTTTTTTTTGTGGGGGAAAACTATGCATATAATAGAAGAGATAATGACAAATTTATAGTAAGAAGGTGTGAATAAGAAGAGACAAAAATAAAGGAGGATGAAGAGAAAGAGGAAGAATGATATTAATGTAGAGGGTAGTAGGGAGATAAAAAGGTAAGGGTTGGAGAAAGATTGAAGTAGTGGAGAGATGAAATGGTAAGAGGGAGAGAAAGGTTGGAGAAGTATAAATATTAAAAAAATAAATATTAAAAACAATTATAAGAAAATTGAAAAAAAAAAAAATTTTGTTTTGTTTTTTTTTTGTTTTTTTTTTTTTTTTGGTTTTTTTCTTTTTTGTTATTTTTTAATTTATTATTTTTAAGCTGAAAAGGCTCACTTAAAACCCTAAAACTGAACTGAAAAGGCTTTGGGTTGGTCTTGATTGTGAAACTAAATAAATAAGAGGTGGGCTGAATTAATTATACAAATTATATTATAGGGTGATAGTGGAAGTAAATAAATAAGTAGTGGCTACATTTATAGAGTTGAAAATTGTAAAAACCATTTTAAAATTGTAGGACAAATTATATTTTAAAAAAGAAAAAGAAAAAGAAAATAATGACGTGGCAGCTGATGTGGTACAACGTGAGAGCAGCAGCATTAAACGCTACGTTTCAACTTTTAGTAATATATAGATTACTCTAACTTGTAGAAAAAGATAACTATTAAGTTAACCCTCAAGATTTAGCCAAAAAAAAAAGTTAAACCCTCAAGATAAATTGGCTACAAGCATATGAATAATTGAAGGTTGTCCAGGTCTCTTCTACATTAGGTTATATATCAAATCAATTTCTTTTCATTTTTCTTTGTTCTTACTTGCAAGTTATAATATGAAATCACTTTCACTTTATTTTTGGCTAAACAACAAAAAGAAGTTTCTGGTGTGGACTCATCAACCTCACGTCACGTGACAGTAAGGATAATACAACGTGTTAGGACATATGAAATCACTTGTCATGATATATGAAGTCATTACTAAATGTTTGTTTTTTATATTTTACTAGCCGCGAACCTGTGCATTGGGCGTGATAATTATTTTTATGGTGGTTTTATTATTATTCTTATTTTTTTTTTACAATTTAAACTAATCTAATAATGAGTAATGTATTTCATAGTCATATTTTTATTTATTATAGGATCAATCATAAATATAATATAGGAACAATCCAAAACACCAAAAAAACGTAAACTAAAAAAAAAATTAATAAAACTTAACAATAATTAATTGAACTAATATTAGGATAAATTTTTTTTTTGATAATCTATTAAGGTTATTTTCTTTGTAGAAATTATAATTTCGTTCACCCAAAACATATTATCAAATAAACAATTATTAGCAAAACCTAAGAATTATATTTCTATACATGCATTGTTATAAAATAATAATAATAAAAATAAAATTGCAAAAGTTAAAAATTTTCACCTATCCAATTATTTTCGTTTGGCTAACCTTTACTTTTCTTTAAATAAATGGCATTATAGAGTATTTCTAATACAACTATTAAGAGTCTTTGTCAACCACAAAGGATTAGAAAATAAACAAAAATTAGTAAAGTCTCATAGTTTAACATCTAAATTGAGCACTATAAAAAATCATGCTATGTAACCGAATAAATACCAAATTATCCAAATCATGCTATGTAATAGAATAATATTATATTTTTATATGCTATATTTAATTCTTTAGAAGGCAATAGGATAACATTTAACAATCAAAGAGAATAAAAAAAAAAAAATAACAACAACAATTTAAAAAACAAAACTAAATCATAATTTTAACAATAAAACTAAATCGCATTAACCCAAAATAGAGGTTTAAAGAAATAAAAATATCAACCTAAAGTAGAGATGCAAGAAAAATAAAAAAATCTACCAAAAAATTTAGAGAGAGAGAGAGAGAGAGAGAGAGAGAGAGAGAGAGAGAGGACCTTTTTTTTTGTGAGGGAAAATTATGCAAAGTATAGAAGAGATAATGACAAATTTATAGTAAGAGGGTGTGAATAAGAAGAGACAAAAATAAAGGAGGATGAAGAGAAAGAGGAAGAATGATATTAATGTAGAGGATAGTAGGGAGATGAAAATGTAAGGGAGGGAGAAAGATTGAAGTAGTGGGGAGATGAAATGGTAAGAGAGAGAGAAAGGTTGGAGAAGTATAAATATTAAAAAAATAAATGTTAAAAATAATTATAAGAAAATTGGAAAAAAAAAAACCCCTAAAGCTTGAAAGGTTTCAACGTTTTGTTTTGTTTTTGTTTTTGTTTTTTTTGTTTTTTTGTTTTTTTTTTTTTTTGTTTTTGCTTTTTTTAAGCTGAAAAGGCTTACATAAAACCCTAAAACTGAACTGAAAAGGCTTTGGGTTGGTCTTGATTGTGGAACTAAATAAATAAGAGGTGGGCTGGATTAATTATACAGATTTATTATAGGGTGATAGTCGAAGTAAATAAATAAGTAGTGGGCTACATTTATAGGGTTGAAAATTGTAAAAACCATTTTAAAATTGTAGGATAAATTATATTTTAAAAAAGAAAAAAAAAAAGAATGACGTGGCAGCTGATGTGGCACAATGTGAGAGCAGCAAACATTAAACGCTACGCTTCAGCTTTTAGTAATATATAGATTACTCTAACTTGTAGAAAAAGATAACTATTAAGTTAACCCTCAAGATTTAGCAAAAAAAAAAGTTAAACCCTCAAGATAAATTGGCTACAAGCATATGAATAATTGAAGGTTGTCCAGGTCTCTTCTACATTAGGTTATATATCAAATCAATTTCTTTTCCTTTTTCTTTGTTCTTACTTGCAAGTTATAATATGAAATCACTTTCTCTTTATTTTTGGCTAAACAACAAAAAGAAGTTTCTGGTGTGGACTCATCAACCTCACGTCACATGACAATAAGGATAATACAACTTGTTAGGACATATGAAATCACTTGTCATGATATATGAAGTCATTACCAAATGTTTTTTTTTTTTTTTTATATTTTACTAGCCGCGAACTCGTGCGTTGGGCATGATAATTATTTTTATGGTGGTTTTATTAATTTTTTTTTTTACAATTAAACCCAATCTAATAATGAGTAATGTATTTCGTAATCATATTTTTATTTATTATAGGAACAATCAAAAATATAATATAGGAATAATCCAAAACACCAAAAAAACGTAAACTAAAAAAAAAATTAATAAAACTTAACAATGATTAATTAAACCAATATTAGTATAAAATTTTGTTTTTTCTTTTTAGAAATTATAATTTCGGCCGCCCAAAACGTATTATCAAATAAACAATTATTAGCAAAACCTAAGAATTATATTTCTATACATGCATTGTTACAAAATAATAATAATAAAAATAAAATTGCAAAAGTTAAAATTTTTCACCTATCCAATTATTTTTGTTTGGCTAACCTTTAGTTTTCTTTAAATAAATGGCATTATAGAGTACTTCTAACAAGGAAGTCAATATCGTACCGGAGGTTGTACCGGTTTGGCCACCGGTACGATATATTTCGAGTATTGGTTAATACCGGTGTACCGTTTCGGGTTTACCGCTATTTTATATATATATATATATATTATATATATATATATATATATATATAACTATCAATAAATGTGAATTTCAGGATTACCACTACTTAAAAAAAATTTATATATTAATAGTATATATTAATTACATGTTTATAAATTTAATTATTTGATAAAAACCCATATAAATTCTTACAAATGCAAATTTCATACCTATTTCAATATGCCAAACCCCATTTTTTATTAAAAAATGAGTCTCAGCTGAATTACAACCATAAAAAAAAATGTTACAAGTTTAAAAAAAGAAAAAGAAAAAGTGAAGTGGGGGTAGGAGAAAGTTGTTGGTAAAACCAAAGACTTGTTGCTTTTTTCAATTTTTACGAGTTCCAACGTTTTTTTTTTCAAATTTTCACAAGTTCCAAGAATTTTTCTTCTACATACAAGGTATTGATTGACTTATCAAGTCTTACTCCATCAATCAACATTATTTATCTTCATTTCACTTGTTTTCAGCTCTCTCTCTCTCTATCTCTCTCTCTCTCTCTCTGTGTTCAGCTCTGCTTAGCAACCCCATTAAGCATCATCTTTGACAACGTGAAGCTCATAAAATGATGGCTTAAGGAGGAAAAAGAGACAAGGAAGGCCATATTCGACGCGAGGACAAGAGAGATAGTTACTGCAATGGCGTTTTTGGGTCATTTGGTGTAATTTCAATTCCGGCCCGATAATCATTATCTGGCTGAAATCCGGTATGTATCGCGGTATGGCCGAAACAACGCCGGTATTTAAACCGGCATGAAATTATTATGTTTCAGTACCGGTTTAGCCACCGGAACGGAGAATTTCGGCTGTACTGGCCGGTACAGTACGAAATTAACTACCTTAACTTCTAAAACAACTATTATGAGTCTTTGTCCACCACAAAGGATTAGAAAATAAACAAAAATTAGTAAAGTCTCATAGTTTAACATCTAAATTGAGCACTATAAAAAATCATGCTATGTAACCGAATAAATACCAAATTATCCAAATCATGCTATGTAATAGAATAATATTATATTTTTATATGCTATATTTAATTCTTTATAACGCAATAGAATAACATTTAACAATCAAAGAGAAAAAAAAATGAAAAAAAAAAAAACAACAACAACAATTTAAAAAAAAAAAACTAAATCACAATTTTAAAAACAAAACTAAATCACATTAACCCAAAATAGAGTTTTAAAGAATATAAAAAATTATCAACCTAAAGTAGAGATGCAAGAAAAATAAAAAAATCCACCAAAAAATTTAGAGAGAGAGAGAGAGAGAGGACCCTTTTTTTGTGAGGGAAAACTATGCATAGAATAGAAGAGATAGTGACAAATTTATAGTAAGAGAGTGTGAATAAGAAGAGACAAAAATAAAGGAGGATGAAAAGAAAGAGGAAGAATGATATTAATGTAGAGGGTAGTGGGGAGATGAAAAGGTAAGGGAGAGAGAAAGATTGAAGTAGTGGGAAGATGAAATGGTAAGAGAGAGAGAAAGGTTGGAGAAGTATAAATATTAAAAAAATAAATGTTAAAAACAATTAAGAAAATTGGAAAAAAAAAAAAAACCCTAAAGCTTGAAAGGTTTCAACGTTTTGTTTATTTTGTTTTTTTTTTTTTGGTTTTTTTGTTTTTTGTTTTTTGTTTTTTTTTGTTTTTAAGTTGAAAATGCTCACATAAAACTCTAAAGCTGAACTGAAAAGGCTTTGGGTTGGGCTTGATTGTGGAACTAAATAAATAAGAGATGAGCTGGATTAATTATATAGATTTATTATAGGGTGATAGTGGAAGTAAATAAATAAGTAGTGGGCTGGATTTATTATAGGGTGATAGTGGAAGTAAATAAATAAGTAGTAGGCTACATTTATGGGTTGAAAATTGTAAAAACTATTTTAAAATTGTAGGACAAATTATATTTAAAAAAAAAAAGAATGATGTGGCAGCTGATGTGGCGCAACATGAGAGCAGCAGCATTAAACGCTACACTTCAGCTTTTAGTAATATATAGATTACTCTAACTTATAGAAAAAGATAACTATTAAGTTAACCCTCAAGATTTAGCAAAAAAAAAAAAAAAGTTAAGCCCTCAAGATAAATTGGCTACAAGTAGATGAATAATTGAAGGTTGTCCAGGTCTCTTCTACGTTAGGTTATATATCAAATCAATTTCTTTTCCTTTTTCTTTGATCTTACTTGCGAGTTATAATATGAAATCACTTTCTCTTTATTTTTGGCTAAACAACAAAAAGAAGTTTCTGGTGTGGACTCATCAACCTCACGTCACGTGACAGTAAGGATAATACAACGTGTTAGGACATATGTGTTTCATGTTTTAAGAACATATGTCATGATTTTATGTAATTGGCTTATCCTTTGACAAAACGCACTTTACTTGTATTTTGGTAGATTTAGGATGTCTTTAAATATTTCAAAAAATCTTGTTTCAAGATCAAGTATTGAAACCTTCAAGTCTGTTCAAAAAAACAAGTTCAGAGTGCAAAATCATTAAAGCTCGACAGCTGGCTCGACAGCTGCATCTATTGAGCTTAAGGAAGTTGTTCTACATTCGGTGTGCTCGACAGCTGCTCGACAGCTGCTATCTGTCGAGATTTAAGATTTTCAGAATTCCAATATGATTTTCTTGGGATTCGTGAATGTGTCTTTGGGCTTTCTTTTCTCCTAACCCTAGACATATAAAAGGATCAGTTTAAGGGTCGTCAAAATGTTTTCAAGTTGCACAAGTTTTGAGCAAACTCTGTTCAAGCAAATTGTGACCAGAGACGAAGTTCTTACCCTAGTTCATTTCTTTCTCTTTAAGAAGTTGCTGTGTATGTGCACCGTAGGGTTTTGTGATCAAGTATCTTCTTGATCTTCATCGTGTGGATGAACTGAAGAACTTTGCAACCAACAACCTTCTTAGTTGGTGATTGAAGTCGCGTACTGGGATTCTCGCAATTGGTTAATCACGTACTGGGAGTCGTGCATTTGAAAGGGGAACTGTCATTACAGAACAAGTCTAATTAGGTATTGGGGTAAGAGTTCAACTGTAGGTTGGTAAGGTACTTGGATTCCTTTACTTGTAACCGCTTGTTGTGATAATAGTGGAGTTTCGAGAGTGGTGACCTGAAAATCATCCGGTGGGGTTTTTGCCGTTAGGTTTTCTCTATTCGTAAACAAATCACCGTGTTATTTATTTTTTACTGCATAATTAGTTTATTGGTGATTTGTTTGTGCTACCACGCGTTTGCATGATAAATTGATTAATTAATAACTTGGCTAATTAATTAATTAATTTCTATCACAAATGGTCATTCAGTTTGTGGCCTATCACAACATGTACTACTGGAGTCTTAATGATGCTATCGTTGTGGGCTTAACACATTCATTGAAGTGTCACTACTTAAACTATTCAATTCCTATCAAGCATCATGTGAAGCAATAAAAGAACTCCTACTACCAAGTCACATTCGCACAGTAGCTTTTAAAATGCTAATGATTATGGGATGACATCATTAGATGCTTAAAAAATTGTTTTAAGTGTATGATATTTCTATAAAAGAGTACTTAAATTACACCAGAAACCTATCTAGAGTTCACAAATTTGTAAGAGTCTCTTCAATGTCCATAATGTTCCAGTTACTGTCTTTTACTTCAATCCTTACCTGTTCCTTCTTCCTTTTGGTACTGGTGGCATATTGGAAGAGAAATAAAGCCCGGGGTACCATCCTGAAGTCGCCACCAGGGCCGTGGAAGCTTCCTCTTATAGGGAACTTGCATCAGTTGATTACCTCAGGATCATTACCTCATTATTCTTTGAGAGATTTAGCAAAGAAACATGGACCTGTTATGCAGCTACAGTTGGGTGAGGTATCAGCGGTGATCATTTCATCACCAAAAGCAGCAAGAGAGGTATTGAAAACACATGAACTTTGTTTTGCACAAAGGCCTGACTTTTTTGTGGGTGAATTTCTCTCATATGCTTATTCAGGCATTCTTGGCTCTCCCTATGGTGATTGCTGGAGACAAATGAGAAAAATTTGTGTTTTGGAACTTCTATCTGCTCAGCGAGTTCACTCATTTAGGTCAGTAAGAGAAGAAGAGGTATGGAATCTTATTGAAACTCTTTCTTTGTCCAACGGGCTTTCCATCAATCTCAGCAAGCATTTATTCGACTTGACAAATACTGTAACTTCTAGAGCTGCATTTGGAGAAAAGTGCAAAGCCCAAGATGAGTTCATATCTCTGGTTAAGGAGATAATGGTGCTTGCTACAGGTTTTATTGTGCCGGATTTGTATCCCTCACTTAAATTTATTGCCTCAATCAATGGGATGAAGACTGCCTTGAAAAGACTTGACCAAAAGAGGGACAAAATTCTTGAGGATATAATTGATGATCATAAGATGAAATGATAACCACTAGCACCACCAATGACTCTTCATGCAAGGAATATCTTATCGATGTGCTCCTGAAACTTCAGGAGTCGAGTGACCTCAAATTTGGGATCACAACCAAGCACATCAAAGCTGTCACTTCGGAATGACTTAATAGACTCTTGCAATAGTAAGTGTTTTTCAACTACTAATAAGATTTATATGACTTAAAAGTTAGTTCAAATATTTTTCAGGAAATCTACCTTGCAGGGGGTGAGACTACAGCAACAACCTTAGAATGGGCAATGTCAGAGTTGCTTAGAAACCCAAAGGTAATGGAGAAGGCACAAGCTGAAGTGTGCAAGGTCATTGAAGGAAAGAGAAAAATTGAATATATAGACACTCAGAAGTTAGATTATGTGAAATTAGTTGTTAAAGAAACTTTACGATTACATCCACCTGGAACCTTAATCCCAAGGGAATGTAGGGAGAGATGTGAAATCAATGGCTATGACATACCTACTAAAACCAAAGTTATTGTCAATTTGTGGGCTATAGGGAGAGATCCAGATTATTGGGTTAATGTTGATTGCTTTCAGCCAGAGAGGTTTCATGGTTCTTCTGTTGATTTTAAAGGGAATGACTTTGAATTCCTTCCATTTGGGGCTGGAAGAAGGATGTGTCCAGGCATAACATTTGCTAGTGCAATTATTGAACTTGCACTTGCTCAATTGCTATACCACTTTGACTGGAAACTACCAAATGAAGTCAAACCAGAAGAACTTGACATGACTGAGAATTTTGGATCAACCTGTAGGAGAAAGAATGATTTGTATTTAAATGTTACTCCTCGTTTTCCCTTTCTTATGGAGACATGTGGTCAATAGGATGTAATACTTAGTTTTGAGTGTCTGTTTGACATTAATGGAATATGTTTAGTTTGGGTGGTATGGCAAATAAACAATTTTTAAGAGAATAAAGAAGTAAAACTTCTATCTTCATTTGAATGTCAGCTTGTGTGTTATAAACTTATAGATACAATATCCCAACAATTTTTGAGCCGGCTCCTCAGCTTGTATGATCGTCACTTTCTAATAGAAAAACTAAATTAGAAGTTCATTTTTGTACCAATCTTTTATCCCCGTCATCATGATGGCAACAACATTTGAACCATCAATATTTTTCTATTCATGATTTCTGAGGCATTTTAGTGTTCTATACATTTTTTTTCCTGAACGTTTACAACTAAACAAAAAGAGTCATGCTCACATTTCCCCATCTAAGATTACTAAAGACATGCACTAAAAAGCAAAGAAAGTTACAGGTGGAGAAATTTTAGACCGTAATTGAAGCAGATGATGAGACAAAATAAAAGGTCAAATGAAAAAGTAAGAGATACAAATACACCTAGAAAAAGTAAACCAGATAAAATAATAAAAAAATTTTAGTCATGGATTAGCCAGAGTACCTCATCAATACCAGTATACACAAGAACTAGTTTCTGCCTCAGTAGAAGCTACTGTCTGCTTTGAGAAGCCCAGATTACTTTTAAACTTGACTGACTGGTGCAAACCTTTTAACCTCTTCACTATTCTGTGAATTGAGGACAGTAGTAATCTGAGTAAGATCATCTATACAAATTCTGGCAAAGCTTATTCTGTTCTTGGTGACTTGTTTGGACTCATAAATTGTATCAGCATGTAATGGCTTACCAATAGCAAGAGCTATGTAACTAGGCCGTATTTCATTTCAATACTTTCAAGGTTTAATTAAAGCTAAAGCCAAATAGAATTTTGCATAGCTCTTTTCTTGGATAAGGTCATAGGCTCATAGCTATATTCCATTTCTTCATTTGAATAAGAACAAAGTTTCTCTCTAAACTAGTTTGGAGAGACACCCTTCAAACTTATCATATATCTCTTTTTTGGGGTGTAAATTTTGAAAATCTAACCGTTGAATTTCATGTTCCTTATGTTCTTAATATGTATGTCAAGTTTCGTTCAATTCGGATGTTATTTACTTTTCGATCAATGAACTTATTTTTTATACACAATTTTAGATTACAAAAACTTGAAATTTTAACATTTGTTTGATGTTATAGCAATTGATTTTTGATTTTCTTGAAATTTTGCAAACATGAAGGATATAATAAGAACATGCAATCCAACGATTAGATTTTTAAATTTCACAGTCAATATAAAAATATATGTTAAGTTTGAAGGGTTTCTCTCTAAACTAGTTTGGAGAGAAACTTTGTTCAAAGAGTATAAACTTCTATCTTCATTTGAATGTCAGCTTGTGTGTTATAAATACAATATTTCAAACAATTTTTGAGGCAGTCCCTTGGCTTGTATGGTCGTCAGTCGTCACTTTCTAATAGATAAACTAAGGTTTTTTTTTTTTTTTTTAACACTCATCTTTTATGAGTTTATCCCCTTCATCATGATGGCAACAGAAATTTTGAACCATCAATATTTTTCTATTCATGATTTCTGAGGCATTTTTAGTGTTTTATACATTTTGTTCTACTGCAAAAATACAACTGAGTAAAATGACTCCTCACATTTCCCCATCTAATATTACTAAAGACATGAAATAAAAAGTAAAAGAAAGTTACAGATGTACTTTTAGACCGTAATTGAAGCAGAAGATGCGACACAATAAAAGGTCAAATGAAGATTGTTTACAAAGATAACATGAAAAACATCATGGCAGCAGACACAAAAATACCTAGAAAAAGTTAAGCAGATAGGCTCATAATAATTTTTTGGTCATGAATTAGCCAGAGTATCTCATCAATACCAGTAAATACAAGAACTAAATTCTCCCACAGTAGAAGCTACTGTGGTAGTGCCTGCTTTGAGAAGGCCAAATTGTTTCCAACTTTGACTGACTGGTGCCAGTGCCAACCTTTCAACCTCTTCACTATTCTGTGTATTGATGACAATAGTAATCTGAGTAAGATCATCTATACGAATTCTGGCAACGTTGATCATTTTCTTGGAGACTTGGACTCAGAAATTGTATCAGCATGTAATGGCTAACCAACAGGAAGAGCTATGTAACTAGGCCGTGTTTCATTTCAGTACTTTGAAGGTTTTATTAAAGCTAAAGCCAAATAGGATTTTGCACAGCTCTTCCTTGGATAAGGTCATAGCTGGATGCCATTTCTTCAACACTAAAGTGCTTGTTCTGAAAGTGCCAAGAAGGCCTTCACAGAATTGAATTCATAGCTTCAAAGTCAGTGCATTTGAAGCAGAAACCATTACTTGTAGGACAAAACCACAACTAATCAATCCTTAGTTTCTATGTGCAAGGTTCCTCTATAGATCAGCACTTTAGCCTTTGAATGCCCAAAATTAACTTTTTTGTTTAGTTTTCCAATTTGCACTTCTATCTTATCATTTTGAACTTTAATGGACAAATCTGAATTAAATAACTTTGAAATGGAAGAGCCTTGTTTGAACTCCAAGTCTTTGAGCTCCTCCTTCTATAAATAGAGGAAGAATCAACACAGAAAGGCACTCAATTTGCCTGCAATAAACCCTCCAGAAAAGACTAGAATAAAGAATAATTTTAGTAAAATTGATTAGCATATTCATTACTATATCAATCTATAGTAATTAAAATTGATTATAATTTTAGATTTTTTTTTTATACAAAATTTATGAGTATAAAAATATTGCGCAGACATTACAGAAATTAGGTATTCATGATTATTATTATTTTTTATAGTGAAGTCCAAGTGCTATATTTAACGGTTTGGTGCATCATAAAAATAAAAGATAAAAAATCGAAAAATATCTCCTGATCCTATTTCTTCTTCTATTAATTAACATAACCAATTATTGTATTACATTGATATTGGATTCCTCCAATCCCATACCCCCTTCTTCTTTTAATAAAAAGAACAAGTTAATATATTACATAAGGGTAGAAAATTCATAGGAAACTAAAATCCTAAAAATATTATACCTAAAGTTCACACTACAATCCTTTAGACCCCTCCTCTGGTACTATTACCAACAATGCAATTTCTTCTCTATAATACAGTCCAAATATGCTATTATTCACCATCTCTTCCATTAAATTTGTGCTTGTTTTACCCAACAATTTGTGCTTCCTTTCCTTATGTGGAGGTTGTGATTTTGAGAATATGTCAACCAGTTGACAAGGCCATAAACAGGATTAATACATCTTGCCACAAGCACAAGATTATTATCATAGATAACATTGAAAATAAGACCAAGACATAATTGATTATATATACCATTTTTAAAAAACGAAATATTGATTATATATATCTAAAACACAAGCTTACCCACTACAGTTTGATAGCTTTGCCCATAAACCTCAGTTCATTTTCAGGTTTTGTTTTGTTTTGTTTTTTTTTTTTTTTTTTTTTAAAAAAAAAAAAAAAAAAAAAAAAAAAAATCATGGTTAAGCTTGTGGGAGCATTTTTGGATTGACAGGCCAATAGCTTGCTTGTAACCATTTTCTCCTCAATGTCCCACATCGAAAGAAACTCCTCCCACTTTCTGCTTTATAAGCTGTGAAACAAGGAGTAGTGTACCATCAGTTATCTATTAGCCTGTCAATCCAAAAATACTCCCACAAAGCTCATTAATGTTGCTCAAATTAGAAGCTAATTTTGAAATAACAGTAGTGAAATTACATGGAATACAAATAGAA